>NC_044320.2:23949762-24249762 GCF_007474595.2 Lynx canadensis
GAGAGGGAAACACAGAATCTGAAGCAGGCTCTAGGCTCTGAATTGTCAGCACAGAGCATGACCACGGGGCTCAAACTCCTGAACCGAAGATTGTGACCTGAGCCAAAGTCAGATGCTTAACTTACTGAGCCACTCAGGCACCTCATGATTTATTTATTTTTAAAGTTCATAATATTTGTCTAATCAACTAAGCTCAGGAGGTGAGCTCTAGGAAGTCAGAAACTTACCATTGTATATCCTTCAAAAGGCCAGGGAAACAGTCAATACTCGATGAATAGCTCTTACAAAAGAATTAACTTAATGGACTGGTAACATGACAGTGATACACATGTTGAAAAGTATTCATGTTGATAGTGATTTGAGTTTGATGTTGATAATGTATAAGTGTGCATATCTCTCCCGTAGGAGTTTGAGTTTTCTTGAAGTCCAAAATATTCTTCTCTAGTAGGCAGAAGGCATCGAGGCAATCAGTGATCTATAATATGTGCCTTCTGCTTCAAGAAAACCCCAGTAAGAATGATTTCTCTCAGGGATTTTGATCTGACGACCCCATTGTAGCAGTCAAAATAATTCTTCATGGGATACAGTTTCTCTTGTAAGTTAGGACATCGTAGGGGGTGTCTCATATTTTTTTTAATTGAGATATAATTGACATATCACAATATATTAGTTTCAGGAGGTACAAATAATGATTTGATACCTGTTACACAGCAAGATAATTACCACATGAAGTCTAGATTCCTTACCATATAAAGGTACATAATATGCAATATAATATTTTTGAATATATTCACCAAGATGTACATTACATCCATATGATTTATTTATTTTATTACTGGAAGTTTATACCTCTTGACCACCTTTTCCCATTTTGCCCACACCCCAGATACCTTCTTCTGGAAACCACCAATCTGTTATCGGCATCTGAGTTTGTTTTGTTGGTTTTTCTTTTTTTTTTCCTCCTTTCATCTTTTTTTGTGGGGGGAGGCTCATATATAAGTGAAATCATATAGTATTTGTCTTTTTCTGTTCAAATTACTTCATTTATTGTAATACCTTCAAGGCCCATCCATGTTGTTGCAAATGGCAAGATTTCATTTTTTATGACTGAGTAAATATTCTATTGAATGAATGTATGCCACATTATCTTTATCCATTCATCCATCAGTGAATATTCAGATGACTTTCCTATCTTGGCTGTTACAAATAATGCTGCAATGAACATAGGGGTGCATATATGTTTTTGAATTTGTGTTTTTGTTTTCTTTGGACAAATACCCAGAAGTGGACTTGCTGGATCATATGATAGTTCTAGTTTTAATTTGGGGGGAAGCCTCCACACTGTTTTCCACAGTGACTGCATCAATTTACATTTCCACAAAGAATGCCCAAAGATTCCCTTTTCTCCATGTCCTTGCCAACATATGTGGGTTTCTTTCTTTCTTTTCTTTTTTTTTTTTGTCTTTTTGATACTAGTCATTCTGACAAGTGTCAAATGATATCTCATTGTGGTTTTTATTTGCATTTCTCTTATGATTAGTGATGTTGAGCATCCTTTCATGTGTCTGTTGGCCATCTTTTGTCCATTTCTCTTTGGGAAAATGTCTATTCATATCCTTTACCCATTTGGATTTTTGTTGTTGTTGTTATTGGGTTGTATAAATTCTTCATATATGTTGGATATCAATCCCCTATTGGATATATGATTTACAAATATATTTTCCCATTTAGTAGGTTGCTTTTTAATTTTGTTGATGGTTTCTCATTGCATTGGTTTTTAAGGACTGATTTGTGTTAACCAGCTGCAACCTCCAGTTCCATTGTGCATGTTCTCCCATTCTAAGAAGCAAAACTCTGCACTGGTGTTGAGGTCTCAGGTTGCTATATTCATATTTAGAGTGGTTAACAAATATGGGGATCTAAACACCATTTTTTGAATATCATGGTCAAAATAAAAATAAATTTATCCTATTAAAAATTCATGGCCAAAAAATATACAGATGTAAGATTACTTACTGGTTTCCTATAGGTTTTAATAACCATGAAGATTTTGTATACTAAATGACTTCTAGAACATTCTATTAATGCACTTAACTTCAACTCATCACCAACACCATATCTTAGCAAACCTTCATCCTTCCACATACAAGTTGAATTTACTAACACTAAAATCTATTACAATGACCCTTTTTTTGCAGGTGCTTTTTATAAAGAATAAAAGCATGACTGTAATATATGGGTTAGAGGCCTGAAATAAATGTTTAAATTTGAATGACAGGCTTGACACTTGACTGTATAGACTAGCCTCAAATAACACAAAATTGATGAAAATAACAGGAAGCATGATACAGATGTGTGGTGCTTTAATTTATATTTAACTACCCTGCAAGCAAAAATTTTCAGCTTCATTTGACCATATCAGAACTAAGTTAAAAAGTAGAATCATAATGTGTCAAAGAAATCATTCAAAATAGGAAGAAAAGAAGAGAAGTATTCTTTAGTCTTGCATAAATAGTATATATTAAAAATTAAAACAGAAAGATCTATTTTACTGACCTTGAACTTTCCAAACCAAACACATAAATTCTATTCCTACTTCTCCCTTTCTATTAATAGTATGTCCTGTGAATATATCTTCCAAATATTTTTCCAGTCACATCAACACTTTTATTTTTTTAAGTTTCTTTATTTTGAGAGAGAGAGAGAATGTGTGAGGGAGAGGCAGAGAGAGGGAGAGAGAGAACGCAAGCAGGCTCTGCACCGTTAGTACATAGCCTCAGGCATGATGTCATGAACCATGAGATCATGACCTGAGCTGAAATCACGAGTCACAAACTCAAATGACTGAGCCACTCAGACACCCCAACACTGCTTTCTTATTGGTCTCCTGTGCTACTGCAATACTCTTAGACTTTATTTGACTATATTTTGGCATTATTTCATAAAATGTGCTCTATGATTGCTTGCCCTTGAAATGTATGGCTGACTTAACAAATCCAGTAGTTAAAAATTGTGTAAGCTGGGGCACCTGGATGGCACAGTCACTTAAGCATGGGACTCTTGATCTCGGCTCAGGCCATGATCTCACAGTTTGTGAGATCAAGCCCTGCGACAGGCCCCATGCTGACGGTACAGAGCCTGCTAAGTATCTCTCTCTCCCTCTCTCTCTCTCTCTCTCTCTCTCTCTGCCTTCCCTCACTCTCTCTCTCGTGCATGCTGTCTCTCTTCCTCTTTCTCTGTCTCTCTCTCTCTATCTCAAAACAAATAAATAAAACTTCTTAAAAATTCTGTAAGGTACTGTACACATTCTCCCTTTCCTGGAAATCTGTGATCCACTATAGCAATTAAAATCTATGAGACGTCCCTGCTGGGCCCCCAAATCTGTTGTCTTTCTTTTGGTTTGCTCTAGAAACAACTAGTAAAGGAGAAAAAGTTAAATATAAGGAGAAAGTTGCAGCGGAGAAGTAAATAGCTGTTGACTCTTAATTCCTCCAGTTGGCACATCTAGGTCACTGGTCTTAGCAGCCCACATGGATTGAAGCATTTGGCAGGTCAGAGGAGCCAGAACAGCAAACTCACCACGTGTTATCCCTAACCTTATCAGTACCCAGAGACAACTCCTGCCACTCTATAAGGCTTCTCAGCAAGGCACATCTCAGTGCCCTAATGGTTTGGTTCTGCACCTCGAATGTCTTGCTGTGTCAGCACAAGACCCATCTCCATATATCTGCTTCTTCAAAAGAGGGCTACGAGTTTTCCATATTTTTCCCCTTAGGGGATTTTATTAGACATTGCCTATTAGAGCACTAAAGTAAAGCCATCTATTTAGTTTTGTTTCATTCAGAGTTCCCAAGCAGATCTGCCTAGAGAACCCTTTTTTCCAGCTTCCAGCTAGTGTCTGGGGCAAATATCATGTTGGGAATGGCGACCTGCAATGAATGATCTCTCCATACATTTGTGTGAACACATGAATCCTACTAAGAATAATGGATTAAAAGAGTTGAGACACGATCTGTGTGCTCTCTGTGGGCTAAGACTACAAAACTGCAGCTGGATTTTTTATGGTACATATTTTAATAATAACACCCCACAGCACAACAGATACTAATATAAAGCTAAAAATATAGGGCAGAACGTGGCTTCTGGTGGCAGCCTCCTATTTCTCTTCCCTAAGGAATTTGTGGGTCTAACTAAGAAGAGAATTCCAATACAATTCCAGATCTTTCTACAAATATTTCGTTCAATTTGTGTTGGAATATTCCTTTTTTTACCAATCAATTTGCGTGCATTTGTTCAGTTATTTCTAAAAACACTAAGACCACCACCTCCCACACTGCCTACTTTTCTTTTCTACCCTCATTACTTCATGAACTGATTTCAGTAAGTTGGTATGTATTCTCCTATAACTTTAAACTTAAGTAATTACATCCCTATATATACCCATATGTGCCTTGAATTTATTTTCAATAGATGGATCATATGCTGTATACATTCAGAATATTTCTTAGCAGCTTATCATTGAAATTCACTAGATATAACTAAGTATGGTTTGCATGTAATAGTATTGTGAAATATTATGTATTGATACACTTATGACTGGTGGGAATATAGAGGAAAAGTATATTTCTACACTGTAGAATTAAATGGGAATTGATATGGCATTTTTGGAGAGAGATCTGATATCCATTAAAAAGATAAATGTACAATACTTTGATTATATATATATATATATATATATTATAATATATAATATATGAGTCCAACAATATAATTTATGGTGACACAAAAACTATGGATTAAATATATTTCAGTGATTATGTTTTAAAAAAATGGTAGTGCAATAGTGTTTTAACTTGATGTTACTTTCTCTTTATCCTTAAGTTTACTTTTATTTATTTTTTTAATTAAAAATTTTCTTAGTGTTTATTTTTGAGAGAGAGAGAGAGAGAGCATGAGCAGGGGAGGGGCAGAGAGAGAGGGAGACACAGAATACTAGCAGGCTTCAGGCTCTGAGCTGTCAGCACAGAGCCCGATGAGGGGCTCAAACTCACAAATGTGGAGATCATGACCTGAGCCAAAGTTGGACACTCAGGCGCCCCATATCCTTAAGTTTACTTTTAAAATAAACCTGTCTGACTTAACATGGTGCTAAAAAATTATGTATTTCTTCTCCAACTTTCCACTAAAATTGGTAGAAAGGCATTATGTCAAGAGGCAGTTAAATATGTAAGTTTAGAACTCATAGTGGCACCTGGGTGGCTCAGTCGGTTGAGCAACTGACTTTCCTCAGGTCATGATCTCGCGGTTCACAAGTTCGAGCCCTGCGTCGGGCTCTGTGCTGACAGCTCAGAGCCTGGAGCCTGCTTCAGATTCTGTGTCTCCCTCTCTCTCTGACCCTCCCCTGCACACGCTCTGTCTCTCCCTTTCTATCAAAATAAATAAATAGGGGTGCCTGGGTGGCTCAGTCGGTTAAAGGTCCGACTTCGGCTCAGGTCATGATCTCACTGCTTGTGAGTTCAAGCCCCCCATCAGGCTCTGTGCTGACAGCTCAGAGCCTGGAGCCTGCTTCAGATTCTGTGTTTCAGTCTCTCTCTGCCCCTCTCCCACTCACACTCTTTCTCTCTCTGTCAAAAATAAATTTAAAAAACATTAAAAAAATTAAAAATTAAAAAAATAAGAACTCAGGAATGAGTCCACGGGTGAATATTCAAAGTTAAGAGGACATTATTAGGGTCTTGGTAACATTCTGTGTTAGAATTATGGTTACCTAGATGTTTTATTTTGGAATTTTGGGTAGCTTCACATTTATGGCTTGTGCACTTTTCTCTGTGTATGTTAACCTCAATAAAATTTAAATTAATAATAAGATTTGCCTACTTGTAAAGTTTGACCTCCTACAGTATACTGGGTTTAAAAAATATAATAGAATGTGCATTATACTCTTCATTTTTTTATCTTCTTATTATAAACCTGTTCCTAATTGGCAACCATTTTGGCAGGAGAATGGGGAAATTCATTTCTAGACCAGGGTTTCTCAACCTCAGCATTATTGCCTTTTTTTTTTTTTTTAATTTGGAATACCGCTTCGATGTGGGAGGTTATCCTGTGCAATGTGGCCTATTTAACAGCATTCCTGGCCTCCACTCTCTAGATGCAGGTAGCATCCTCCTAGTTGTAGTGATCAAAAGTATATCCAGACATTGTCACATGTCCTTGGAAAGAAATACTGCTCCTGGTCATGAATAACTAGTTGGGGCAAACTAGATCTGCCAAAGAAGAAAGTTTGGGCAGAATCTGGAGTAAAGAAATTAGATCATTATCAAGATTAAAACTCAGAAGGTAAACATGCTGAAAACTGCTCATTGAAGGGAATCAGATCAAATTTCAGAAAGCTTACCAAAATTCCAGGAGCAGAATTTATACTCATGGTTTGTAATAGCAAGACTGGGTATCAGTGTTCTCAGTGACAAAACCAGTATTTGCAATTCCAAGAGAAGACTCAATTTTCATGCAGTGGTCCTTTGACAAAAGAAAGACCCATAAACTCACCATTATGAAAACTGATTGTATATATTTCTGACATTCAGCAATGCATACTCTTTTAGTCTCACCCAAAAGTAGTATTTGTTTTTCTGACTTCATCTGTGTTTGGTCAGTTTTAGCCTTCTTGGATATTGCGCCTCATCATTTTGAGGAGCAAAATTTCATGCACAAAATAAAGTTATCTGTTACAATTAAGTTCTTAGGTGAACAGTTCTTGGTCAGGTGTACTAATATTTAATACCAGCTACTAGGGTGAATGGAGTAGCACTTAATTATTTCTTATTTCCCATAACATCTTTAATGGAACATGTCATCCATCAGCTACCATACAACGTTTTGATCTAAATGGTGAGGTTAACCAGGGTGACCCTGGAAGGTAAAGAAATAAATGCATCAGTGAGGGTGTAGCTACTGGCAATTTGTTAAGATTTTTATAGCTTGTATAGTTAAAATTCCCCATACTGTTATGAACTGTGGTGCTTTAAGGAATTAAGTATTTTCATCAGAGATGGCTCCTGTTGTGTGAAATGCCTTTAGGAGACAAACTATGCATAACAAAAAACCTTGTGAATGAGGTAGTTACTATTACAGATGAGCCACAGGCTGCCTCTTAGACTTACAGAATCACTACAAACAAAACAACACACCCACGGATGCAGACGGGATCAAACTTATTGTGCTCCTTCAGGGCTGAGAGACAGATTTGGAACATTTTATATGTAATATGGCTTGAATTAATATATGCTCTTAATTAGTCTAGCTTTCAGAAAACCTAAAAGGACATCAAATTCCCATTTGGGCACAAAGAATGTTTAGGCAAATGCACTGTCAAAGCAATACCACCATGATGCTTTTCCTAGATATTTATGCTTTATCTCAATTAGAACTTGTATCTTATGGATGTTAAAAAGCTTGCAGAATTATTTTTCAGGCTGCACAAGGAATCATCGTATTGAAAACATGTTTTGGGAAAGCAAACGAGGCTTAGGCTTAAGCATATGTTCTCCATTCTCTCTTTTTCTTTGCCTTTCCCACCATTATTAATTTTACACCTACATTGAAGATATTTTGCCCAGATATTAATATTCCTGGGTTTTCTGTTTTGCTATAGAAAAGGTCGGGAAAAATGCATAGGAAAATCTCACTGACAAAACATTTCACTAAGCCCCGTGTAGATTTACTAGTCTGCATTAAGGGACCTTCTCTTCAGACTCTCTGGATTTATCATGTATACACATACAGGGTTTTAGGCATTCCAGGGGTTTCTGAGAGATCTGGCTCTTTGTGTGATCGTATGATCATCCATGTGTGAAGTGTTGTACATGATCAGAGCTCAGGGAAAATATTTTAGAATCTCAGTCAGGTGCCAAGAGAAGTTCCAGGTCTTGAATAAATTTTCCTTGTGTAAACAGACTGTCCAAGGCAAATTCAATCCCATTTCTGTTTTGTGATCTCCATGGCTACATGTGGAGATAGGGGATTTTAGGGTTATATCTATTTGGTGGGGGGGGCAGTCTATTATTCTTTTAAATGCTTTATAAGATTTACTGGTCTTTTGTGATCATACTTTGCTATGGTAATGAGAATAGCCTCTAGACCAAAGCTGGCCCTGAGGTCTTTAGATTCCTGAAACACTATACTAAACTGAATTTGTTTTATGAAAACTTACATGCAGCTGACTCTACTCCCAGCCTGGATCAAGAATGCTGTGATAATAGGAAGGCTGGCTGGGATTTGGAGTTAGTGTGGTTTTAGGCTAGAGCCCTGATAAGGAGTAAGATTGATTTAGAGAGGAATGGAGGAAAGATACCGACAGAAGTTTTTGTAACATGTATCCTTGTATGAAGGTAACTGAATTTGTTGACAATTGATAATCCATAGATTATGGAATCATAAGACCTGTTTTCTGATCCTGGATATTTCCTTACTGGCATTTTCCCCGTTGGTAGTTTCCTTAATCTCTCCAATGTTATCTTTTCTTATTTACAGTGGGAAGTCATAACACTTGACATAATTATTTTAATGAGCGTTAAGCACCATGAAGATGACTCAGGAATTCCAGTTGATTATTGAGGCCACTCTCTATGTGTGATACAGGACGATGGACCCCCAGAAATACTTTTACTATATTAGGCTGTGAAATTTGGAGGACAAGAACTATGTCTAATTTCACTCTGAGTAATATTCAACACAGTGTGTAGTATATAGTGAATGCCATGCGTGTTGCATTAATTGAATGATGATACATATAGATCCATTTCCAAGAAGAAAGGAAAACCTCACAAAGTACTGTTATACCCAGTTGTGTGCTATAGAAAGGGGTATGTGAAACTGGAGTCACTGGTTCCAAATATTCTCAACATCATACACAGGTGCAAATTCTTAGTTCACTGACCACAGTCTTGATTTTATGTATAGGACTTCTTTTCTTGCCATTCTTTAGACACAAAATATGTCAGTTTCCCATTTAGATAATTTGAGGAATGAAAAAATTTACTATAACTAGGTAGTGGAGAATATATTACCATGATATTATGTTAATATTAAGAAATCCCTGCCTGGGGCACCTGGATGGGTCAGTTGGTTAACCATCCGATTCTTGATTTTGACTCAGGTCATGATCTCACGGTCATGGGAGGAAGCCCTGCTTGGGCTCCATGCTCAACGTGGATCCTGCTTAAGATTCTCTCTCTTTCTCTCTCTCTGCCCCTCTCCTCTGCTCTCTAAATAAACAAATAAATAAATAAGAAAAAGGAAATCCCTGTCACAGAGATAGTTCGGTACTTATGAAAACACATCTTAAACACTAAACAATTTTCTAAATTGCTCCTGATAATGTTTTATATACTTATAGAATAAATTTCTCTATTTTCCCTCCAAATAAGATTATTATGTTGAATTTTGAGTTACAACATGAAAAACCGATTTATAAAAGGTGACAGTATAATAGTTAACTCATGAAACTTGTTTCCGTTTATTTGGATGATATTTTCATGTGCACATATTTTTTAAATTTGAGCTTCATTGTAGTTTTTATTTTATTGGCTTCAAAACTCTTTTCTCTGTTAGCAAAGCATTACTGTAATATTGGCATATAATTAATAAAGGAATTTTGTTTCTTAGACATGAGTAGCCATTTTAGCTACATATTTTTGCTACATAATGAGAACTGAGTATGATTTTCTCCATTTCCATTTCTTAGGTCCTCTAAAAAATTAAAAAATGGCTCCCACTTAGACTTCAAGAATAATGTAGTATAAATTTAATACCAGTTTATTTCTAAAGAAAGAAGATGTTTAGCTTTATAGTTAATCAGCCAAAAATTCAGATTATTTATTTGAAACTTCTAGGCCAATATTATATAATAAAATATATTTCTATAAATACTATGAATATATATATTTGAAAACTGGCTAAATATTTGGGGGCCAGTTATTCTAGATATTACATCAACTCTTTACTTGGAATCTTTTAAAGCTTGGAAGGGTGTATGTGGACTTCTAACACTAAACAGACTAACAAAAAGGAATATAAAATGTATCATGGAGAATAGTATTGGTCACTTATGAAGCATATGAAGTAGATAAGGAAAATATCTCCTTTTTCTTAAAAGTAGATTCCTAAAGATTGAGATGGTAGAGTCTTTCCAGAAATGGCCAGACAGAGGCAAAGACCTGGGAGAACACGCTCCCAACAGAACACGACAAGGAAGGATGTTCAAGGTAAAGCTAGCTTGCTTTCTTTTCTTCTCTTTCTTTCTTTCTTTCTTTCTTTCTTTTTTCTCTTTTTTCTTCTTTCTTTCTTCTCTTTCTTTTCTCTTCTTTCTTTCTTTCTTTCTTCTTTTTTCTTTCTTTCTTCTTTCTTTCTTTCAAGAAATTCATCTTTTTAGATTCAAGGAGTGTGGGTGTGGACTACACCAGGCCCAGGGTTTTGTGTCTCTTGAGGATAGACCGGTTACAGCAAATACACAGAGTGTGGTGTGGACTACACCAGGCCCAGGGTTTTGTGTCTCTTGAGGATAGACCGGTTACAGCAAATACACAGAGAAATGGTGGAGGGAAGGGGACAGTTAGTAGATGTGGTCTTGAACTTGGCTGGGAGGCTGGAAAAGTGATCATTCTCCGGAGCCAGAAATGAGGACCAGTAGGAATAAAGCTGTGTCGGGGGCCTGGGTGGGCCCAGAGGGGCAGCCCCTTCCCTTTGGGCTCCTAATTGAGAGACTGAGGCCCCTCTTCTCAGTACTGAGAATAGGCACTTGGCTCCATCATCTTCTGCCCCACCCTCACCCTCAGAAGAGATGCGGTCCTTGCACCTTGGCTCCTTTTAAGAACCTACAGGCTGTTTTCCATTGAGCCCCTGGAAGAAGCTTTTGCCAAACTGAACTCGAAAGAGCTGATCATAATGGCACATGAAGGAGGGGGTGGCCCTGAAGATCCTCATCCTCCGGAGGAAGCTGTTAGAGCCCCCCAGTGCCTGACTCAGCTGGGTCCTCTGCAGCGGCAGCAGTCAGGTGGAATGGGCCTGCCCGGTGTCACTTTCACGGCCTCCAGCGCTCCCGCTGCCACCTGGCCTTGAGTCTCCACCCGGTGGAAAAAGTAGAGTGGGCACCGCTGCCGCCATCCCTGAGACGTCACCAGCCACCAGTGGGCGCCCACGGGTGCCTGGTCCTTTGGCCTGAGCCCACCCAGTCATCGTCGCACCAGTGCAGAGCAGAAAAGGCCAAGGCCACATCCCGAAGGGCAGGGGGGCCCCAGCCCATCCACACTGAGCGCCAGCCGCCCTGAGCCACAGCGGCCCTAACACAGGCACGAGCCATGCTGTGACACGCCTGAGCCTGCAGCTTTGTCCTCACCGGCTCCAGGGAGCTGATCACAGTCAGGGTGCCCACGCAGCCTAGTGCCCCCACCACCACGGGTGCTGGGAGGTCAGAAGTCCGGGCCGGACCGCAAGGAAAGGTCTTTGATGGGGAAGCTACACAGCAGTGGCCGGCACAGTCACCACCGGGGGGCTGGGAGCACCCACAGGGTGCTGGTGACCTCGTGTCTCACAATCTCTACAAAGGCATCCGTGGTGCCAGTGAAGGGAGTGGGTCCTGAAGCCGGCGGCACAGCAGGCACCATGTGGGCACCGGGCAGGGGCTCCAAGACACCACCGCAGTACAGGAGGTAATCTGGCCCAGGAGAGGCTCCAGAGTCGGCAAGGGGGGCATCGGCTTGCTGGCCACCCAGGGCCGCAGAGACCGCAAGGGTCCCTTCACTACATCCGCGGGTGTCCTGAAGCGAGAGGTGACCACAGCCCCCGTGCCCGAGGCCACCGTTCGTTGGAGGGGCTACCTCCCCTCGGGTCCTGGTCAGCCATCTTGTAGCTTCAATGCTGGCTCTAGGCGGGTGCTCATGCAGCCAGGTGCGCAAGGCAGCCCCTTGGCCGGTGCAGGGTCCACAAGCCCTTTAATCTTGTTTAATGCTCTCCGTATCTGAGATGCTTTTATCCGTGAAAATGAGAATTTATCTGGGACTTGCAACCGTCAGAAAAAATCGCGGCAAATGGAGAGCTCTAACTTAACAAATTGACTGGTATTAATTACATGACATTTAGGAAAGCAGTGTTCAAATGGGAAAATTCCACGCCAGTGTGATTCTATTGAACCAGATTACAGCGACCAGCTTGCCTCACCTACTTCCAAAGATGTCCTAGAGATTGAGACGCACCTGGGGATCTCTCCTTCTTTGCAAATCTTTACCTTTCCCAGCACCTTTCAAATGGTCTTTCCAGAAAAAAAAATTATACTTTCCAGAAAAAAAAAAAAAATGAAGCTATCATTTGCTACTTACCACTACAAAACTACTAAAATCTTACCGTCATAGCATGTTTTACTTTTATGCATACGTTACTTTCTTCTCCTATAGAAAGATAATCTCTCTAGTGTGCATTAGACATGTCTCCTCCAAATATCAATGCCCTTTCAATTGAATCCTTTCCACCAATAGGTCCTTAACTTGCTAAAACATTGAATCGCATTTCCCCTTCACAGCCATACTTTAAAAAAACAAAAAAACAAAACTCTTCTCATGTTTTTTCTTACTTCACTCACTTCTTAATCTACTACTCCTGAAGTAGTTCTCCCTAAAGTTAACAACCCTCTCTATGTTGCTAAATCCAAAGGACTGATTTCAAAATTGGTCTATTTTCCTCCCATAAGCTTTCATTATGCTCTGCTTTTCTGGTAGGTTTAGTCCTAATCGTCTGAGAATTCTGTGTCAATCTCTAGTTGGTAGTTCATTTTCCTCTAACTGGTAACTAAATATTAAAAGCAAAAGCTTGTTGCACCCAAACCCATAAGATACCTAGGAATAAACCTAACTACAGAGGTAAAAGATCTATACTCTGAAAACTGTGGAGCACTTATGAAAGGAAATTGAAGATGACAGAAAGAATGTAAAAACAAAAATCGGTTTAAGGCTCTCCTTAGTCCATGTTCTCTCCATAGTTAAACTTAGTCAAACCTTTGATTTCAGTCATCATCTGTATTTTAAAGACTTCCAACTTTTTATATGCCTTTCTTCTGAACTGTAATAGATTTAACTCTTAATTCGGCATCTTTACTTGGATGTTTCCCTTATTTTCCCTTCAGCCCCTATTTACAAGTAATCACCAAATAGTGCATATTTGTTTTCCCACATCACTGCTGTGATGGTACAAGTACAGACAGACACAATTCATAATTTGTCATATAATAAATTTCTAACTAATTTCACTGCATCCATGTTCATCTACTTATATTCTGTCTTACAGGTTATCACCAGAATAATCTCTAAAAATCTCAAAGTTGGTTTTACTCTCTGTTCCACACTTAATACCTTTCAGAAACTGTCATCATTCAATGGATAAAGAGTAAATATCTCAAATGAAGCTGTGTCTCAAGCATATTCTCCATGATATGCCTGGACTCTGCATATCCATCCACATCTCATACCAACCCCAAATTTTTCTCTGAACTTGAGACGTACTGGCCTCCTTTTACTTCCTCAGATCCTTGCATAGGGCTTTTACACGGGTTGGAGACCCTGCTCAGAAAATTCTTCTTTCAGCCTCCTCACTTCACTTATTTTTAGTTCAAACCCACTTCCTTATATAATTTTTTTTCCTGACCACTGAATTTAGTCGGATTCACTTTCAATATTTTTAATTAATCAAGGCATTTATTTATTTTTCCAATTTTATTGATGTACAATGGTCAAATAAAATTGCATGTATTTAAGGTGTATAATACGATGATTTGATATACATATACATTGTAAAATGATTACCATAATCAAACTAATAACACAGCCATCACCTCACATAGTTGACATTTTTTGTGTGTGGTTAAGAACATTCAATATCTATTCTCTTAGCAAATTTCAAGTACACAAGTATTATTGACTAAGTCACCATGCTGTTCATTAGATCTTCAGATCTTATGCATCTTATAACTGAAAGTTTGTACCTTTTGACCAACATCTGCCTACTTCCTCACCCCCCTACTTCCCAGCCCCTAGCAACTACCATTCTACTCTCTGCTTATGTGAGTTTGACTTTAGATTCCACATGTAAGTGAGATTGTACAGTACTTTGCCTTCTGTGTTTGGTTTATTTCATTTAGCATAATGTCCTCCAGGTTCATCCGTGTTGTTGCAAATAGCAGGATTTACTTTTTTTAATACGGCTGAATAATTTTCCATTATATATGTATATACCATATTTTCTTTATCCATTCAGCTGCTGGACACTTGGGTTGTTTGCATGTTTTTGGCTATTGTGAATAATATTGGCTGCAATGAATGTGGAAGTGAATATATTTCTTCAAGATATTAATTATATATTTTTTGATATACACCAGAAGTGGGACTGATGGATATTATGGTTGTTCTATTTTTAATTTTTTTGAGAAAACCCTATATTTTTTTTCCATAATGGCTATATCAATCTATATTCCAAACTCAGTGTAAAACAGTTCTCATTTCTCCACACCCTGACACTTATTATCTCTTGTCATTTTAATAATAGTCATCCTAACAAATGTGAGGCGATCTTTTAGCAACATAGAGAGGGTTGTTAACTTTAGGGAGAACTACTTCAGGAATAGTAGATTAAGAAGTGAGCTTAATCTCACTTCTCACTTCAGCTTTAATTTGCATTTCCCTGATGGTTAGTGATGCTGGATATCTTTTCATATACTTACTGGTCATCTGTAAGTCTTTTTTGGAAAAATGTCTAATATTCTTTCTTAAAATCATGTTCCTTTTCTCCTACTTATCTTAGTTTGTAAGCATACTTTTCCTCATATCTGTGAAAATTTTCATTTCTGTGCCCCCCACACATCCTCACTAGTGTTGTTTAATGCTTTATTGAAGTATAATTTATATACAAAATTGGACACATTTAATGTATATATCTTAATGACATTGGATATATACATACATCCTTAATACGATTACCATAATCAAGATAATTAATGTATCTGTCATCTTTCCTTGATTTTGTGTGTGTGTGTGTATTTTTTGTTTTGTTTGTTGAAAAAAACACTTAGCATATCTATCGTCTTCATATATTTTAAAGTGCACAATACATTACTAGTAAATACAGATACTCCGTTGTACGGCAGATCACTAGAACTTACAGTACATTAGACATCAATACCACAGGACTCAGGAGGAATTCTTTCCTTGGTATATACCCCAAAGATTTAAAAACTATTGTTCAAAAAAAAAAAAAACTTGTACATGAGTGTCTGTCATAGCACTATTCGTAATAATTAAAAGGTGGAAATAGGGGCGCCTGGGTGGCTCAGTTGGTTAAGCATCCGACTTCGGCTCAGGTCATGATCTCACTGTCTGTGAGTTCGAGCCCTGCGTCGGGCTCTGTGCTGACTGCTCAGAGCCTGGAGCCTGTTTCAGATTCTGTGTCTCCTCTCTCTCTCTGCCCCTCCCCCATTCATGCTCTGTCTCTCTCTGTCTCAAAAATAAATAAACGTTAAAAAAAATTAAAAAAAAAAGGTGGAAATAACCCACGTCCATCAACTGCTAAATGGATAAATAAAATGTGGTACATCCATGCAATGTGATGTTATTTCAGCCATTAAAATAAATGAAACACTGATAAATGTTGAAAATTGGATCAACAATGCAAGTATGCTGAGTGAAAAAAAGCCAGAATGAAAAATTCATCGAGAAAACAAGCAGATTACTAGCAGGGGTTTTGGGGAGGATGGGATTGGGAGTAACTGCTTAATGGGAATGGGTTTCCTTGTCACATGATGAAGTATCCTGGGACTAGATAGTGGTGATAATTTCTTACCATTGTGAATGTATTAAATGACATGGAATTGCACACGTTAAATGGTAAAACTGTTAGATTTTTATATATTTTAACACCATATACATTTGGGTTTATGTAGGGGAAAAAAAACATTAATTCTGTATTCAGTTTTATCTTTTAATCCCAGATTGATTGTTTATAACCATGGGTCCATGAAAAGGCTACTTTTATTTTGGAATCATTAATTAATTGACAATATCATGGAGGGTTATTCACTTAGCAGATATTTATTGAATCAGAGGCTGTGCTCTATGAATCTATGGTAAAAGGGGACAAAATCAACAGTGACTTTTCATTCTTGTGGATCTTACTGTCCAACAGAGGAGATAATGAGTCAAGTTACTACAGATATAGAAATAATAATCTAGTAAATATTTGTTACTGTTTGAATGAGACATATTGAAAATATCCAGTGAAAAATGAATACAAAATTATTATTATTATTGTTATTAAACTTTTAATTTTCATACTAAAACCTATTCTATTCCACAGAGTGGATATGTCATTACAGCCATCTTGAAAATATGTAGTCAGTCACAAGGAATTGCACCCTAATATTTGTGGCTAATTTAGTGGAAGCCATCAACATCTCTGAGATTTTAATATATTTTATGCAGGTGTGAAAGCACATTCCTACATGTACTGTACACACACAAACACAAACAATAATATTGCTGAAAATACTCAGAATTCCTTTTTGTCACGTCTGAAAATACATGTACACGTTTTTAATCACTCATTTTTCCTGTGTTGATTTTCTGTATTCAATTTAAGGGGGTCTAGCAAAGCCATAATGACCTTTATGAACTTTATAATAATCTGAAATCTTTATATTCTTTTCATACATAATATCAAATCCCATGTTTTGGTGGATACTCTGAAACCACAATTCCATGTACAGTATTTGGATTAAATATCTTGCTGGTATCTGGCTACTTCAGATTATAACCATGTAGACAGCCTTGTTGATAAGCATTTTATGTTGGAATCACAAGGAGAAACAAATTAAACTAATCTTAGATTTTAACACACTATTACATAATAGACACAATGTAAAAGCAGTAAACGTTTGAATTCTAAAATGAGAATGATGAATTTTTGGCAAATGGCAGAGCTTCACAAGCCCCAACATTATTCCTACTATTGTACCTTTTTTTAGCATAGTATAATATACTTGTACTGCTGGCAAAACAGGAGCTCCTGAATCATTCCAATCAGCTAACTATAAATTCTGACAATGAAAGAATCACCAATCCCTTTCTTTTGTGCTATGCTGGCATAATTTAAGTATTTGAGCAGTCATTTGTTAAGTGATCTAGCTCCATGGATTTAGGCTTTCCAAGACACTACTGACATCTGTTAATGTGCTCACTTGAGTAATGTTTTCCTTTGCACAGACATATATTTAGCCTTTAGTGTTTTCAGATGGTTCCCATATAAAGTCAAGATTTTGCAACAAATATTATTAATATCAATAGAGAAAATCAGTTCTTTCTTCTGTTAATCTTTAAAAATTTAAAAAATCACAATTTATAATTTGTGCCAAACCACGATTATGTGAGATCTCAGGACATCAATGGTGATAAATTATAAATATATAATGTTGAACATTTTTCTCAGAGCTGTCGATGTTTTTTCTCTAACTTGTACTCTTAATTTTGGAGCATAGAAACTCCTTTTAATTTTGGGAAACACTCCTCTCTCATTTAAAAAATACGATTCTATAGACATGGAAAATCTTGCACAGTTGATTGATAGCATTTCTAAGCACTTTACTTAGATTCATTTATCTCATGACATTTGTTTGGATAGGCACTATTATTCCACACTTTACTACTGGGAATTATAAGGTCCAGAAAAATTAAATAACTTTCCAAAGTCACATGGTTAATAAGTAACAGAGATGGGATTTGAATAGAAGAATTTGTTTCCTGAGTTCAGTCTCTTTCTATGTTTCAAGCCAACCTAGTTGTTTGGTCTGTTTGGAGAGCTCAAATTACCATAGACTGGGTGACTTAAGCAAAAAACTTACTTCTTCCAGTTCTGGAAACTGTGGTGCCAGCAGTCAAGATGCCAGCAGATTTGTTTTTGGTGGGAATTCTCTTCCTGGTTTGCCATCTTCTTGTATCCTCACATGATGGACACATGGAGAAAAAGCAAGCTGTCTCCTGTATCCAATAAGGGCACTAATCAATCCTATCATGTGATATCCACCTTCATGACCTAATTATCTCCCAAAGGACCCATATCCAAATACCATCACACCGGGAATGCTGTTTTAACATATGAATTTTGGGGAGATATAAATATGAAGTCCATAACACTAGTCAAGGGTCTTCCTCGAATTTTTCACATGAGAGCTCAACTTGGGAAGGTCTGAGTGTAGCATCTGCCGGGAGGCCGTATTTCCCACCTGTGGAGAAAGGCAGCCTGAGAAAATGAAGCCAATGTGAAAAAAAAGAAGGCATGTTGAGAGAAAGGGTATTGGTAACATTAAATATTTGTTCTGGTTGCTCTGGAGACCACTAGCATGCTAGCATTTTCTGATCTTTGGTTGGTCAGTAAGTTTCCCTTCTGGCAATCAAAATAGGTTTTCTAATACATTAATCTAACACAATATTTTAATAGTAGCAGGAAGGCTTGCTGGCCACTAAAAAAATGCAAAGGTGTTTGGCTCTAAGCTTAGAGAGGCAACAGGAATAGGGGGCAGACGTTGCAGGGCTTTGTAGACCATTGTACAGACTTTCACTTATATTCACAGTGAAATTGGAAGCCAATTTAGGGTTTTGAGGAGAGATGTTGCATGATTGATGTTTGGGAAGACTTTTTGAGTGCTAAGTTATGTAACAGAATAAAGGAAGAAGAAGGGAGACCAACTTGGAGGCCCTTGCAATCAGTCAGGTGAGAAGTATTGTCCATGGACTAGAGTGGTTACAGTGGAGAGAATGAAATGTAAGGTGGAACCAGGGGGAATTCTGCATGGCTTAGAAGTAAGAGTGTAAGAGAAACTGACAATCTAAGATGACTCCCAAGGATTTTAGTTTGAGTAACCAAAATTTTGGAGTCACCATTAAGTGAAATGGAGAAGATTGTATGAGATGTTTTTAGGGGGAAGATCAGGATTTTAAGAATAAATGAGCAGAAGGAGTGGCCAATAGTATCAAACATTCTACAGTTAATCTGTAAAATAAAGGCTGAAAAAATACCAGATAGATTTGATTATTAACTGGTGAACTTGTGAGAGCTGATGTGCTACACTGGTACGTAAGATACCAGATTGTAAAATCAGAAATAGCAAATGATAGGTAAGGATGTGGAAATAGTGTTGAAAGTCATCATTTTCAAGAAATATAGTTCTAAAGAAATGGAGATAAAATTCTAGGTAGAGAAGGACAGACGATTGCGGAGGATACTCAAGTATAATTTTATAGAAATGGAAAAATAATTTCTTACATATATCAAAAATACATTTCATTACACCACATTTACATTTCTTATATGTGTGCGATGCATGTGGCTATAATTCAACTGAGAAATGTAAAATATTTCCCTGCTTTTCAGAATATTTATCTCAGGATGAGTTAAATCAGGAGCAATTTTCGGTGAACATGACTTTTTCACCTTAACAAATTTTAAAGGAAGTATACTTTCTTGGGCACTCTCCAATATGATTAAACTAATGAAATGTAATATCTGTGAGAACATCTACTTTCCTCTACCTATTACTTTGTGTTTCCTGAAACTTTGGCACTCCTCAGAAATGTTTGCAATCAGCTGGTGACAGAATGTGCTTTTAAAAATTAATAACAGTCTATTAGTGACATAGTCCTTGGTCATAGTTATATGTTGTATTACCTCACTTTCACTCAGGTGATCATTTTTTCCCAAGTGATGTTAGAATAATTCATGCTAACTCTTTCCTAAAGTTCTTTGGGGTGAATGTGACATTTTAAAGCTCACTACTGTTATTTTTAAAGCAGGAACATAAAAATTGTTAGTTTCTCCTGTGCTGTAGAGATTGATGGCTGAACAAAAACAGCTGTTTTCTCCTTCTTCCAGAGTGAAAGAACTCTCAGTTTTTCAATGGGCACATAACTGTTCAAAGTAAATCTTTTATTTCCCAAACCTCTTTGTTCCAAGTGATTGACATGCGACTAATTTGAGACCAAAGGCATGAATAGAAATACAGGCATACCTTGTTTTATTGAGCTTTGCAGTTATTGTGGAGTTGTTGTTGTTGTTGTTTTACAAATTGAAGGTTTATGGCAACCCTGCGTTGACCAAGTGTATTGGCCCCATTTTTCCAACAGCATCTGCTCACTTTGGGTCTCTGTATCACAATTTGGTAATTCGCACAATATTTCGGACTTTTTCCTTATTATTATATCTGTTAGGGTGACCTGTGGTCAGTGATCTTTGATATTACTATTGTAATTGTTTTGGGGTGCCAAGAACCACACCCATTTAGGACAGCAGACTTAACTGATAAATGTATGCGTCCTGACTGCTACACCAACCAGCCATTCCACCATCTCTCCTTCTCTTCTCAGGTCTCCCTATTCCCTGAGACCCAACAACATTGAAATTAGTTAATAACCCTACGATGGTTTCTAAGAATCACACATCTTTCACTTTAAATCAAAAACTAGAAATGAGTAAGCTTAGTGAAGAAGGCATGTCAAAAGCCATTTGCAGCAGAAAGCTAGAGAGCCCTTACACCAAAAAGTTAGCTGAGGAAGAGTACTTGAAGGAAATTAAAAGTGCTACCCCAGTGAACAGAGGTTAGTTCATTAAGTTTAAGGAAAGAAGCCGCTTCCATAACATGAAAGTGCAGGGTGAAGCAGCAAGTGCTGATGTAGAAGCTGCAGCGAGTTATCCAGAAGATCTAGCTGAGATAATTAATGAAGGTGGCGACACCAAACAGACTTTCAATATAGACAAAACAGCTTTCTGTTGGAAGAAGACACCATCTAGAACTTTCCTAGCTGGAAAGGAGAAGTCAATGCCTGGCTTCAAAGCTTCAAAGGATAAGCTGATTCCTGGTAGGGGCTAATGCAGCTGATGACTTTAAATTAAAGCCAGTGCTCATTTACCATGTTGAAAATCTAAGGGCTCTTAAGAACTATGTGAAATCTACTCTGCCTGTGCTGTAGAAATTGAACAACAAACACTAATGACAGCATTCAATCTGCAGCATGGCTTACTAAGTATTAGAAGCCCACCATTGAGAACTACTGCTCAGAAAAAAAGATTCCTTCCAAAATATTACCAGTCATGTACAATGCATCTGGTCCCCCAAGAACTCTGAGGCAGATGTGCAGTGAGATTAATGTTGTTTTCATGCCTGCTAACAATATCCATTCTGCGGCCGAAGAATCAAAGAGTAATTTCAACTTTTAAGTCTTATTATTTAAGAAATATATTTCATAAGACTGTAAGTGCCATAGATAGTGATTCCTTTGATAGATTTAGGCAAAGTACATTGAAAACATTCAGGAAAGGATTCACCATTCTAGGTGCCATTAAAAACATTTGTGATTCATGTGGGAAGAGGCCAAAATATCAACGTGATATTTTGATTTTCCAAAATTTAGAAAACGTTGATTCCAATCCTCATGGATGACTTCAGGGGGTTTAAGACTTCAATGGAGGAATAAACTGCAGATGTGGTAGAAAGAGCAAGAGAAGGTGAATATCAAGTGGAGCCTGAAGATGGAACTGAATTGCTGCAATCTTGAGGAAAAAAATCTCATGTTGCTTTTATGGTTGAGCAAAGAAAGTGGTTTCGGAGGTGGGATCTACTCCTGGTGAAGGTTCTGTGAAGACGGTTGAAATGACAACAAAGGATATAGAATATTACGTAAACTTGGTTAATGAAGCAGCAGCAGAGTTTGAGATGATTGACTCCAATTTTAAAAGAGGTTTTACTGTGTGTAAAATGCTATAAGACAGCATCTCATGCTACAGAGAAGTCTTTTGTGAAAGGAAATGTCAATCCGTGTGGCAAACTTCATTGTGGTCTTATTTTAAGAAATTGCCACAGCCTCCCCAGCCTTCACCAACCGCCACCAATTCAGTCAGTAGCCATCCACGTGGAGGCAAGACCCTCCACCAGCAAAAAGATTATGTACAACTTGGTGAAAACTCAGATGGTGTTTACCATTTTTTAAGCAATGAAGTATTTAGAATTAAGTAATGTATGTTGGTTTTTAGATGTAAGGCCATTTTACACTTAATAGACTAGAGTATAATGTAAATATAACTTTTATATGGATTGGGGAACCGAAAAAACTCATTTGGCTCCTTTATTGTGATATTTGCTTTATTGCAGTCGTCTGGAGCTAAACCCACAATATCTCTAAGGTATGGTTGTAGTCTTGTGGCAGTTTCTTAGAACTTTCTTAAATCACATTTGACTCATATCCTATTTCCTTCTCTTTATTTCTTCCTCAGTCTTAGTGCATAAAATAGGACATTATTATTACAATTTTATCCATTATCATGTGCCCGAGGACAAGTCCCTACCTTAGGAATGGAAAATAATCACCTAGAATGAGCTGCATCCCTTATTGACTCTGGGGAGCAGAGCTAATATGGCACCTCTGAACTTTTGCCTCTAACTTTTTGCAGGAGATAGAAATAAAGTTTTCATTTATTTAGGCCATTGTTTGTGGTCTATGTAATTTATGACTGAGTCTTAAATGATGTACCGTGATTTTCATTATGAAATTTTATAACACTGAAGTGTAAACTAATAAGACTTTTAAGTACAGGAATTCATAATTACTATACTATTTCTATCATGTACTTAATAGCCATATTTTAACACTCTCTTAAAGTTTTTAAGTATTATATGTGCTGAGAAAAACGTGCAATCATTAAGAGAATTTAGTTGTGGTAATCTGCACCCCCAGATAAAGAAATAGAAGATAAACAGTGCACTGAAAGATCTCATATAATCCCTAGGATTTCACCATTTGAAGATAAATACTATATTGACATTCACCGATGTCTGTTGGTTTTGCCACTTTTGAAATGCACGTATTTAGACTCATTCTGTATATAGTCTTCCTTTTTGCAGAAAGGTCTGGTCTTCTTCACTCAGTGTTATACTTACAAGATTCATGTGGTTTCATATAACAATTGCTTATTCATTTGTACTCCTGTATAGCTAGCATTCCATTTTGTGAAAAAAAATATGTATATAGTTAATGTGGAGATGTGCCACCTAGATATTCTTCAAGGAAGGATGTGCGACCAGCTGCTGGAAGTATGGCCAGCTCTCAGTATCTTCAGGGTCTGCCTTGGTTGCAGGGATCCACTTTTTAGAGAGCTCACATATTCTCTGAGGAAGCTTCCATCTGCTGAGGGTCAGAGTATAAAAGCCTGGCCATTTGTTTCCAATAATGGACACTCTGAAGGGCAAGACTCACTCCATATCCCACTCCCCATGGTTTGCTGAGGTTATGTCAGACCTGCATCACAGTTTAGGCCCTCTTCCCAATCATGCTTCTTTCCCCTCCCCTTAACAGATACTGATCCCTAATAAACATCTTGTCTCAGTGTCTGTTTCCAGATATCCCAACCAGTGACAGTTGGTACCAAGAAAACAGGAGATAAAATGGGGTTTCAGCACTGGATCACTACTGTTTGATTGGCCATGAAGACTTCCTTACTGGTGATAGGTGGAACACAGACAAGCTCAGGTACAAAGCCATGGCCAAATTATTGAAATGTTCACCTGTAGTGAACTGGGCGAATGTGACTGGTGGAAGAGAAGGACTCAGGTATTGCAGGAAAAGCATAACAATAAGAAAAAAATGGACCAAATAGCTATTGCTGGTTATCATTGCCGCTCTAGAACAATGGTTCCTAATTAGGGACAAGTTGGCTCCTGCCCTCTGTTCCCTGCCATCACTTAATGGTGATCAGGAAGTGAATCCTGTCAGAATCACCATTCCATAAAGTTGAGGGGCCAAGACATAAGTCATTGTAAAATGGAAGTTGTTTGTCTGGGATCAAGCACAAGCAGGAACAGAGGGCCCAAGCAAGCAACATGAGCAGATATCCAAGAATCCCAGGTCTGCACCAGTGCCCCTCCCTCCACTTATACCATAGCCATGTGTGGAGTTTCTTGTAACTAACTAAAAGAGGAGGGAGCAAAAATAAACAAGGTTAGTTGACAGAAGATTCGTTTGAAAATTGATAGTAACTTTGATAGTAACTAAAGCACAGCTTCATTCAGGAGTGGCCATGAAAGAGATTAGTGAAGAATAATTCTCCCTCCAGGAAGAACTTCAGGTCATGCCCTTGCCATCCTATTTGTGTGGAAGAAGTGTCCAAAGATTGGAATATATATAGACTCATGGGCAGTGCTAAATGGTATTGAGAGCTAGTCAGAAACCTGGAAGAAAATAAAATTAAAAATTTTTAAATGGAGAAAAAGGAAGTGTGGGGTAAAGGCATATAAATGGACATAGGAGAATGGGAAAAAAGAATGAAGAATCTGTATAGCATACATATGCCACCCGGAAGGCACAAACCATGGAACAAGCACTAAATATGATATAGGCCCCCCAAAAATGCCAGTTGACCAGCCAGTCTTTGCCATCAACTACTCCAATGCTGGAACAAGGGGTACACAATGAAAGTAGCCATGATGGCAGAGATGGTAGCTATGCATAGGTTCCATGACATGGGCTTTCACTTTCCAAGGCTGACCTAGTTACCACTGCTACCAAATAACGAACCTTGCAGGAACAGAGACTAGCACTGAATTACAAATATGTCACTATTCCTTGAGGGGGCACCTGGCTAGTTGGTTGCAAGTCCTTCCATCAGTTCATCAGTTCCATCAGTTCCATCAGTCAGCTGTTCATTGTCATAGACATAGACATCGATTTTGAGTGTGGATTTGCCTTTCTGCTTGCATGTCCACAGCCAGCACTACGATTCAAGGTGATTTGAAGCAGTTGATCCACATACATGGGATACCATATAATATTTCTTCAGGACAGGGGGCACTTATTTTAGCAAATTAAATACAGGGTTGGGTCCCATGCCAGTCCAATTGATCAATTTCTCTCATGATTAATGTATTTTGAGTACTAGTTAAGAAATTCTGAGTATTTCAAGGTCATGAAAATATTCTTCTAAGTGTTTACTAAAGGCTTTATTGTTTTACATTTCATGTTTAGATCTACAACACATCTGGAATTGATTTTCTATGAATGCTATGAAGTAAGGGCAATTTGTTTTTTCTTTTTCCATATGGATATTCAATTGACCCACCACCATTTATTGAAAAGTTCATCCCTTCCTTTCTATGCCACTTTATCGCCTTTGTTATAAATAAAATCTGAGTATGTTTTGGAATTCTATTTTTTCTCCATTGTTTGATGACACAATCTTGTGCCAATATACACTGTCTTACTTCTTACTGTTTTATTAAGTTAGGTGTCTAATAGTGTAAGTTATCCAGGCTTTTCAAGTTCATTGTGACCCTTCCAGCTCCTTTGCATCTCTCTAGAAATTGTACATTGAGTTTCCTAAATTTCTACATAGAATACAAAACTTAGTAAGAATTTTATTCTGATTTCATTAAATATATAGATCAGTTTGAGGAGAATTAACTCTTACAATGTTCAGTCTTACGATATATCAACATTTATTAAGTCCTCTTAATTTTTAATTGTTTAACAAATTAAAATTTTATCCACAATAAAATTTCCATTTTCATATTACACAAATATTAATTCATATTACACAAATTCAAATTTCTGTTTCCCCATCCCATTGCAATTTGCAGTTCACTGCTTAGGGATTGACTGAAACTTTTTTTTTTTAGTGTTTATTTATTTATTTTGAGAAATAGAGCACACGTGTGAGCAGGGGAGGGGCAGAGAGAGAGAGAGAGGAGAGAGAGGGAATCCCAAGCAGGTGTCATGCTGTCAACACAGAGTCCAATGCAGGGCTCGATCTCCTGAACCATGAGATCATGGCCTGAGTCAAAATCAAGAGTCTGACTCTTAAAAACTGAGAACAAACTGAGGGCTGATGGGGGGTGGGAGGGAGGGGAGGGTGGGTGCTGGGTATTGAGGAGGGCACCTGTTGGGATGAGCACTGGGTGTTGTATGGAAACCAATTTGACAATAAATTTCATATATTTAAAAAAAAATAAAATCATATTAACACTAAAACAAAAAAAAATCAAGAGTATGATGTTTAACCAACTGAGTCCCCCAGGCGCCCCTGCCTGAAACTTTTCTAATCAAGTTCACCAGTGGTTGTATCTATATACAGAGGAGGCTTTTGCTCCTTATTTTGCTTAGCTGCAAGTTTTTATACTGTTTTTTGATATTTCCTCCATTATGAAAATTTTATTCCTTGGGCGTCTAATCATAATCTTTTTCTGCATTTCTTCCTACTGGTAAGAATGATCTTTTTTAGTTTTCTTTTCCAGTTCTTTGCCATATTTTAAATGTCACTATAATGCAGGACTCTATCTTAAATCTGTTCTTTTTGCAATCTACATATGCTGCTGGGTGATTCAACGCATTCAATTTATTTGAATTATAAATGAGATGCAGATTGTTACCAGTTTTAAGATATCCGGTTCAAATCTCTTCCTAGGCATTAGACCATATATCAAACTGTTATGAATAGATGTCTCAAGGGATAACAAGATCAATGTATCCAGAATGAAACTTATAATCTAATTTTCCCAGCCTAAGCCTTCTCATATGTTTCCTATTTTAGTTAATGACATCTCAGTCATCCCATTTGCAGGAGTATTAACATAATCATGACCAATTTCTCTTCTTTCTCAAACTCAAAATCCAATGAATAACCTGATAATTTTTCTTTTAATTCTTTGGCATTACTATATATATAGAATATAGTATATATATATATATATATATACATTATATATATATATATATATATACACACATATATATATACACACCATATATATATATAATGAATTGAGTAATGAATTTATATATATATATATATATATATAGATATATATATATATATATAAAATGAATTTGAGTAATACTCCAAACAGGATTTCCTGTCTCCAGACTTGATCATGTTGACATGTTGATATGGAGGATTGTGTTGATTGACTGTGTTGATTGGGAGAGTTTACCTCACACCAAGATCTAACAGTTAGAATTCTATATTAGAAAGCTATGCATTAAAATAATTTAGAGTGCATATCTAGGCTCAAAAGCAAGAATGATAATTATCAAATACTAGAAATGAAAAGTTAACTCAAAGATGGTGCTGGAAGATTGCTGAAGCTAAATATGAGAATGGAATTTAAAAAGTTAAAATGGACATTAGAGTTTGGGGGTTCAAGATCCCTGGGAGAGAAATTGAGGGCTGAAGCCTGGGTGATGCAGGGAACTGCAAATGAGCTTCAGTAGTACAGATAAAGCCCAAAGTAATGTCCTATTCATGAAGTAGGAATTTTAACATATGCCCCTGAAAGCGTTATATTTATTGAGATCTGGAATAGAACTAGAGTCACCTGTGACTATTTTGTCATATCAAATTTGGATCATTCATGGACATAGGAATAAAATGTTTATTATCTAAAACATTGACATGAAAATAGACACAAAAACAGTGAATCCATTAGTTTTCCCATTAACGATAAACACAAATGGACTGAATACTGCTGACTAGTATTTACAACACAGACCCTCAAAGTTTTCTCGATTATCCCAGCACACACCCTGAACAACACACTCTCCAGATAAGCTCACCATTAAAAAACAAAACAAAAAACAAAAACAAAAACATACAGGGGCACCTGGGTGGTTCTAGGGCTTTAACATCAAGGTAAAACAAAATAAACCTAGAAAAAAATGGAGGAGAGTTCAGAGTCAATGTATCACAATGCCATTCCAGATTCTGGAGGAGGATAAGTATCTGCTAATCTTGCCATTTTGAAAGGTACACATTGTGGAACTGCTGTTAGAGTCACAATTATCTGATTTTCAGAGTCTCCTATCTAGACTCTAACATGTACTGGGCTTTGTTTCACACCTTCAGCTGGTTAATTCTTAAACTTCTTTAGACTTCAGCTTAAATGTCTCCTCTTAAACACGTTCCTTTACGACTCAGGCCCTTTTTTGGTTAATCTGAAACTTATGTATTCTATAGTTTCATGTCTTGTAACGGTTCTAATTAATTGCCTCTTCTACTGGTCCTAAAACTCTCCTGGGGAGAGTCTTGTGTCTTTTGTTTTCACTACTTATTCCATGTGTCTCACACAATGAATGGTATACAATAGATGCTCAAAAAATTTTTTTAATTACATGAACACATGAATAAACCACATAATCAAAATCAAGAAGTGGAATCTCCAAAGATCCTTTTAGAACTAAATTCATAATTTATAAGTCTGTGTATTAATTTCTGATTAAGCAATGAAAACACCCAGGTTTTAAGGTATTACTGAAGATTTGTTTTAATTCTGAGATCAATAATTAGATACAGGAGATTTCATGTGTTTGGAAATTAGTCCAGAAATTGTAAGAGCCAATATTTTATCTTTTGTATTAAATTGTAATTAATATATAATGTGTTTTCTTTCCCACTCTCCCCACAGTCTACAGATTTGAAATTAAGAGATGTCCACAATGCTGAGTGATGAGGGGCTCTGGGAGAGAGAAACTTGTTCTTTTTTATTAACATGTTCTGCTTTGTTCCTCTTACAGTTTGGAACGCTGAGCTTACATCCCATAGTAGAAGTAAGATGACTTAGCTACATGAATAGTAGTAACTGCAACCAAATTCCGCATCAAGGTCGTATATAATAGCTGTTTATATTTATATCTATCACTCTGGGAGACGAAAAATCTTGTACAACACAGTCTAACAATAAATTTACATTTTATATTGCACAGGTAATAATAACAACATATTTGACCAATAATTTTATTTTAACTATGTCAATTATTTTAACTATGAGTCAGTGGGTTTTCTCAAGATTTTGTTCCCTAGATTTTTTAAGGATTTCTGGAAACGGGATACTATCACTCAAAAAAAAACAAATTATCCTCCGTGAGAAACTAGTTGGGGCAGAAGGCAAAAGCCAGACATCCAGGGATGGAGTTTAGTTTATGTCAAGAAGAGAAGTAGCCTCATATGAGTGTCATGGAGTAGTGAATGGCAGGAGGTATCAAGGATTAGATATACTGGGTCCAGCTCACCCAGAGTTGTAGTGTGAATAGTTATTCTGAGATTTCAGTAAAGGGACTCATCCATGTCCCTGTGCTCCCTAAAGTGGTGAGTAGGTTGAAAGAGTTCAGAAAGTGTGGGAAAATTTTCATCCCGCTTCGATATGATTTTGCTCAGCAGCTGTTTCAAACATTTTACTGTCTTAGAACTGCTTAACACTCTGTCTTAGAATATGACCTCAAAGATATTTTACTGTTAAGTATAAGTCCATATCACTTCAACTCATTCCATTTTTTTCTTCCCTCTCTTTATAAATTTCCTCAGGCTCATGAATCATTCCTGACTCCTCTATTTCTTTCACACCTCACATCAAAACTTTCAGCAAATGCTGTGAGGGTAGAATGAGAAAATTATCCAGAATCTCACCACTTCTGATCATCTCCATGGCTACCATCTGGGTTCCCAGCCACAATCTTCTCTCACCTGCATTATTATAACAGCCTCCTAATGGTCCTCTTGACTCTATCATGACCCCTACAATCTCTTCTCCACACAGCAGATAAAGCAATCCTTTCGTGTAACTAATCTGTTCAGAACTCTCCAACAGTTACTCATTTCACTCAAGATGAAAACCAAAAAATATTAAAATGGACAATCACATCCTCCTGAACCAGACCCTCATCATCACTTTGACTTCACCCTCCACTACCCTTTCCCTTTCTCATTCTAGGCTGTCTCACTGCCTTGCTTTGCTTTAACACATTAGCTATGCTCCCACCTTAGGGCCTTTGCACTGGTCATTTCTCTGCCTGGAATTCTTTTACCTCAGATTTTTACATGGCTAAACCCTTGTCTTCATTCAGGTCTGTTCAGATTCCTTGCTCAAGGGCACCTCTTCCTATTTAAAATTAGATCACCATTCCATACAATATCTTCCATAACATTTACCATTTCTTTTTATCTCCCTCTTCTCCTCCTTCCTTTTCTCTCTTTCTCTTTTCTCTACCTGCTTTTCTTTCTTTCTTTTTTTAAATAATTTTTTAAAGTTTATTTATTTTGAGAGAGAGAGAGAGAGAGAGAGAGAGAGAGCATGAGCGGGGAGGGGCAGAGAAAGAGGGAGGGAGAGGAGAATTCCAAGGACGCTGACGGCAATGGAGCCCAACATGGGGCTCGATCTCACTAACCATGAAATCGTGACCTGAGTCAAAACCAAGAGTCTGCACTTAATCGCTTAACCAATGAGCCACCCAGATGTCCCAGCTTTTTTTTTTTCTTTCTTTCCTTCTTCCTCCTTACTCCCTCACCAGTTCCTCCCTCCCTATCTCGTTCTTTCTTTCTTTCTTCTTCTTTCTTTCTTTCGTTCTTTCTTCTTTCATGCTTCTTTTCTTTCTTTCTTTTCTTTCCTTCTTTCTTTCGTTCCTTCTTTCTTTCCCTTTGACTGAATTATTACTTTGAATAATTTAATGGTGGTTTGTGCCAACTGGAACGTAAGCCCAAGAGCAAGGAGTTTTGGCTGCTGTGATCACTGACAGTCAAGATATAGTGACATCTATAGGCAGGCACTACATAAATTTTGATTAGAGGAGTGACTTATTTCCTTCTTTCTTTCAATATTAGAGGGTGCAATCATGTTCCATGTTCCCAAGGCTAACATTGTTGTCTGTGTTAGAGATCTTTTACAATATATGCCCATTAAGTACTCTTTTATTTTTTTTTTTTTCCTTCAGTCTTTACCTTTTACTTATCTCATGAACATACTCAGATGTCCCCTAATCCAGGGAAAGCCTACAGCTCTGAGCCTGCTTATCACACTGCCATAGGTTCTGGCACCATCATTTGCATTTGGCACTTTTATCATGCCTTTTCATTGCCATTTCAGTCTCTGAAATCTGTTTCTGGACTCTCCTGAAATTATTTAAGTGATTATTATTACTGGCCTACTTTTTTCCCACCAATTCATGAATCCATTTTCAGTCCCCAGACAGTTTGCTCTCAGGATAATATTTTAAGCCAGAGATCATTTGGTCCTTTGGAAACTTCTCTTTGATTAATGAAGTAGATGGAAATTAGTTTACTTACATATGTGGTCTTGATTTAGTCTTACTTCCAATCCTTTGACTTTCAAGGCAGGAAGAGTTCTCAGGGCATCCTTCCTAACTATGAAATATTTCCTGCAACTTCCAAGGAAAAGAAAATGAGGCTAACAGCCTCAGTTGAAAGCAAATACCAATGATGTTCTGTTCTTTAATATTATGTCTACTTGATATTTATTGAAAATATACCACGAACATGGAAAGAAACATTTACTTAGTGCAAGGAAAGGAAAGTGGACTTTTGTCTTGTTATATAGCATTTCATTTATTATTGTCATTGCTTACAATATCAAGGATACTATGGAAGGAGTGGAAGTAACAATTTGTAAGTACCTGAAATAGATTGTAGAAATAACAAGAATTGGTTTCCGAAGACAAACCTATAAGACTTTTTGCAGTAAAAGTACAAGATCTGTGTGAGTAAATCATAGGATGAAAATGTGAGTGATTATGAAAAATATTTTTAAGAAACTTATAGCATTTTGATATCATATCTTTTGTATTTTAAAATAAACCTTTGATATATTAGCTTTATCACAAGTCTGAGAAACAACTTCAGGAAGGTTATGGGATTCATAAAAAGTCATTGAGTTTATGGATCTTATTCTTTTCGTCCAGAGCTCAAGCTGCTCTGTAGTTGTGTTGCGTGTGGTTAATGAACGTTTGCATTCCTGGAGCTTCCAATTTCTATGTGCAGAGATTTCCACTAATGCATCAGTACTGGCTCTCAAAGTGCAGTGTAGGACACATGAAGATTTGAGACCTTTCCATAGGATCCAGGAGATCAAAACTATTTTCAAACTATTAAGTTGTTATTTTTCTTTTTCCACGCTCATTCTTCATGATAAGGATCTAGTCATCTATACAGAAGACCAATAAAGAGATATGGGAAAATATAAAAGTATTTTTTGTTTTTTGCAATATAGGTATTTTTCATAAAAGCATACTTTAACATGTAATAGGTTTGTTATTATTTTAAACAATTAATTAAATAAGTATTTCTCAGTTTAAATTTCCTACATTTATCAATGGATTTAAAGTTTAGTTAAATCAAAGCTGTTTGGAGAGTACCTGGTAGTTTTAAGAGTCTAAAAGATTCCTGAGTCTAAGTTTGAGAACCACTGCACTAGGGCACTAATTCTAGTAACACTTCCTGCTCCTTATTCATACTTCCCTATGAAAAAGAGTGTGGTTATTGGATTGATAGATTACATCCATTGAACCATTTTGACTGCCCCTTATCATCTCCTGTGACTGATTTTTTAATTGGCTTAACTTACGAAAAAGGCAGGGGGAGGTTGCCTATTGAATAAATGTGATTAGGAGCCCAGAAGGATGAGGATTTCTTTTTTTTAGCCTTCATATACGAGAATTCTCTTTTCCGGGCACGTCTTCTTTATTTGTAAAATGAAAATGTGGGGTGAACTAAGATCTTTCTGGCTATACATTCTACAATTTTTATTTTATTTAATCTTTTAAATATGAAATCAATTTATTATTATAATGCATAATATAAAGTCAAATTATGAAATGCATCATGCTGAAGTCAGAAGCATCTTAATGTATATAGATTGAAATTTTTATACAGTCTCATAATAGGGTGATACAAAGATCTAGTGGAATGGTTAGGAAAGCTTTCCAATAATTTTTTATTTTAAATAAAATCATTTATATGGTGATTATATTATCCAAAACATGATGTTTCATGTCCTTCCTCATCCAAGTTTCTGTTTCTCTTTGGTATACTTAGAAGAAAAACATAACCTGTCCTTTACAATTGTACCTCTGGATATAAATTCTGAAACACCAAGAAATTTCAGTGTGAAAGACAGCTTACTTACATTTAAGGTAAGCTAACAGTAGCTTTAAAATTAATCTAGTGGTTTATTTACAGAAAATTATTTGCTTAATGAAGGGGAAATCATTGTGGTGTCCTTTGCCTTTGATCAAGACTTGAGATTTGAAGAAAATCAGTAGTGAATTGCGTTGGCATGAGAAACACTTTCATAATACAGTTTGATATTCTGTACAAAAATCTGTTGAAATTACAGAAAAATAACCTTAGAATATTAAACGTATGTCCCTATGTGTCCCTTAGGCTTTGAAAATATTTATTCTGAAGAATTTCAAAGGAAAATTCCAAAAACTGTCTGCCTAGATGGTGATATTTGTAAATCAACCTAGACAAAGGTGAAAATATACAGAAAAATAACCTGAGGATTAATTTCAGATATATTTATGAGTAATTTTTTAAAATATCCAATTAGGAATCAGGAAAAGCTATTCTGAGATAATCTCATGTAAATATTTTTTTTTAATTTTTTTTTTCAACGGTTATTTATTTTTTTGGGACAGAGAGAGACAGAGAATGAATGGGGGAGGGGCAGAGAGAGAGAGAGACACAGAATCGGAAACAGGCTCCAGGCTCTGAGCCATCAGCCCAGAGCCTGACGCGGGGCTCGAACTCACGGACCGCAAGATCGTGACCTGGCTGAAGTCGGACGTTTAACCGACTGCGCCACCCAGGCGCCCCCTCATGTAAATATTTTTAAACGATGGGCAATATTATACTAACCATTTATTGAACAGAAATCTACATTAGTATTCAAAATACTTGGCCATTATTTGAGATTTCAATGGTTAAGATGATTATGTTTGTTCCAATTTGACTTTTATTGAACACATGGTAAGTACTGGGTAGTATAGGTATAAGTAACCATATATATATATTGTGTCAAAATAGTACTTTGAAACTTCTCAAATAGATCAAAATTGGCAGGTAGCTTCTGAGTGATTTAGAAACATACATAAATACTAATTTGTTTATATATATAAAAAAAGAAGACATGAATAATATGAAGAGAATGTAAGTGAAAAATTAGGTTTTTTTTTTTTTTCTTTTTTTTCTCAGAGAAGCCAGAGAGGAGGATGGAAGTGGTTATATTTAAGACAAGCTTTTTAGAGTATGCTTTTTCCAACTAGAGAAATGGAGGGATTTAGCAAAGACTGGACAGCTTCAACAAGGACATAGAAAATTAAAATCCTTTAGTATATCTGGCAGAGTAGATAATAGAATGTATTTGAATGTGTCCAAATAGAAGTAGCATTGAGAAAAGATAAGTAGACTGCCATGGTGTAGCAGACACTGTTGTTGCCTGGCCAGATCCCCTTGGGTTGTGTATTTTAGTGCATCCTGACCTATTTTCAACTGTCTGAGGGCTCTCTCTGGTGGCCGAAGCCTGCTCTGGAAGAAAATAGTAGAGAGTAAATGTCTACTGGGAGCTACCTTCTGCTTGTGACTGGAGATGGTTGGTGGATTGATGCTCCAGCTCCGTCACCTTTCGCTGGACAACTCTGTCACATGTTCTACACTGGCTCCTTGAGCTCCCTGGCAGGATAAGCTTCCAGTTGCCTCGTGATATCGGGCTTGATAGTGCATTCTTTATTGGCTGTCCTCTCCCTTTCTCACATTTCTTCTTTCTTGGGTGTAGCTTGGGATTACACTTAAATAAGCTAAACACTCTCACTGATTGTCACAGACTCTGCTACTGGGGAATATAACCTGAAATGCTGGGATTTCGTTGATACATACTATTTCAAAGAATCATTGAATCTGAGAATCCTTTCCCATCCTGTGTGATGATTCTGCTTTCTCTTTCTTTCAAGTTCACTAGCAAGGTACATTTGACAGGGAATATAAATGTATAATTTATGACAATGAGGAAGCTGAACATTTTAGTACCATAGTCTGAGAAATTTGGTCTTCATTTCAATGATTTGTAATTTCCTTTCCCTTCATTAAAAGAGGCCTTTGAGGGGTGCAGGGGTGGCCCAGTTGGTTAAGTGTCTGACTTCAGGTCAGGTCATGATCATGATATCTCGGTTTGCGAGTTCGAACCCTGTGTTGGCCTCTGTGCTGACAACTCACAGCCTTGAGCCTGCTTCAGATTCTGTATCTCCTCCTCTCTCTGCCTCTCCCCCCCTCTATCTCCATCAAAAATAAATAAACATTAAAATTTTTAAAAGAGACCATTGAGCAGGTTGCTTAAAAAGCAAAGAATTGAGAGTCCAATCAATGTGAAGTTTTGTGTCCTATTTCAGTTTTATAACTGTGTGATCTTTGGCAAATATTAACATCACTAAGTCTGTTTGTTTTAATGAGAAAAATAAGAAAATTATGAAAGTAAAATGAAATAGTCAAACTTGTTAAAAGAGTCTCCACTGTATATAAGAATACTAATTAATTATCACTTACTATTGTTCTTTTGTAGATTTTATCGTTTAGCCTAGATGTTAAGGTGCTCAATATACAGGAAAATGTAAATTGAGATTTTAGCTTTGAAATTAAAGCGTATATTCACTTTCCCAGTTATTTTACTCAATTGCCTATTTAGGATCAAATAATGATAATGATAATAATAGTATCCGCAATTTTCTTTGTATGTGCTAGACTTTGTTTTAAGTAGTGTTCAAATATTTTCTCATTTATGACTCAACTTCATAAAAATCTAATGAGGATATTCTATTTTGCCAATAGGGGAAATTAGGGTAACCAGCTATCCAGCTTAGTTTGCCTTTGACTTAAGGGTTTCCTGTGACATGGGTCTTTCAGTTTTAAAACCAGGAAAATCTCAAGCAAACCAGGATGGTTGGTTACCCAAGAACAGAGCATCAGTGAGGATAATTAACTTGTCCAATATCATAGACTTTTACTTGGAAATTTGGGGTTTGAACCTTACTTGTCTGATTTAAGGAAACCATATGCCTTGTTGTCTCTTTATAATAGACTCATCCACATTGTCTCTATTCTTCTAAAAAGTTTCCATGTTATAAATCTCAGAAAGGAGCTGAAGATATAGTTCTGTTCTCAATATGGGTGATACTACCCCTCTTCTAGAAAGCATTTTTGAAATCTGCAAAAGCATTTGGGTCGCTACAGTTATTGGAGGAACACCACTGAAATTAGTGGGATCGTGTCACAAAATGAAAAATTCTCCCAATTTTAACATAGCTCTGAATGTCTTCTTAGTCATTCATATAGTGACCCACTGAGTCCCATAAACCACAATTTTAATAAATTTGAGCAAAATAGTATCAAATAAGAGACATAAGAAATGTAGTAATGGTAAAATTGCAATACACTTAAAAATTATAACATTAAAATACACATTGTGAACATTACGTATTGAAATGTTCACCTGTTTGGGGTTGCCTATTTATTTTAGTCTTCGGAAATGTGTTCAGAGGAATTCACTTTCTATACCTTCTTAGCTTACTTTTCCTTTCCAGCTCATCTTCTGTTACCCTTCATCAATATTTTCCTTTCATTTTTTCAAGTTCTAGAATCTGAATATATGCTTGACAGGTAGTGAGAATTCAGGATAGAAGACTTGTTTACATAACACACGCTATGCCATAACGTACGGAATCATGCAGACACTCTCCTTATCAATAAGGTCATTTAGGACGACATTATATTTCTTGGTTTCTCTACTTTGAAAGTTCTCAACTTGCTATAACATTTCTACTTTAAATGAAGCTATTTTTCCTCTTTCTGTTACCATACACAAGAAAGTCTGGTCCTTTATTAACTTATTAAAACAACAGTTTTTATTCTAATATAAATCTTTTTTTATTGGCATTACTTCTAATACTATTTTTCATAAAATGAGTATGTGCAAATATGTGGCCACTTTATTTTGTTTTCCAGTGTGGTGATATCAGAGCATTTATATATTAAAGTTCATTTAATTTAATTATACATTATTTTTCTTTTAGCCCCCATTATATTACAGAGGACATTACTCTTGTTATAAAATTATGTATATGTGTAGCATATATTATCTTTTAATTTAATTTTAGAATAATAGATTTGGCATTATAGTATGGTTTTTATTTTTAAAAAAAATTTTTTTTAACGTTTTTATTTTTTTTTGGGACAGAGAGAGACAGAGCATGAACGGGGGAGGGGCAGAGAGAGAGGGAGACACAGAATCGGAACAGGCTCCAGGCTCTGAGCCATCAGCCCAGAGCCTGACGCGGGGCTCGAACTCACGGACCGCGAGATCATGACCTGGCTGAAGTCGGACGCCTAACCGACTGCACCACCCAGGCGCCCCTATAGTATGGTTTTTAAAGGAGTCATTGAGTCAGACAGGGTTGAGAACACTGCAAAGGAAACAGATTATTTTCAAATAATAATAATAATGGTTTCTAAGAAGCAGATGAACTTGACGTAATCACCTTTTTTTTCTTCTGTGATGACCAAGTTAATTTAAATTTTGGGAATTCCATTTAAATATGAAAATATATTCTTGACCACCTAAAACTTAAGATACGTTTCACAGGGAGGTTTTCAAATTTTGAGACACAGCAAACTGGTCTCTGAGTGCGCCATAGAAAAACACTTTTGGAGCCAATTGGCAGAGGTTGTGTGAAAGGAAGTGTGGATAAGCTACAGCTATAAAGTTTACAGAATCTTGTTAAAAGAGAAGGAGAAGGCAAGAGAACAAAGACCATGATCCTAGGGAATGAATCTCTGAGGAATAGTAGAAATAATGAGGCATATATGTGTGTAAAATAATACTATGGAAAAGATTAAGAAACAAGAAAAAACTAAATTTGGAATTCACATTTTTAAGAGAGTGAGCTGTGATTTATTGAGTGTTCACTGAAAGAGTATTATTTGGTGATAGGGAAGGTTATAATTTAGAATATAATGAAGTCCATTGCCCAAAGAAACACTTGTAAAATATTGTTTGTTTTTTCTAATTCCTTCAATAGAAAAAAATTTACCCTCCCACTCTGATTTAGCTAAGTTCCAGGAAATATCAGTAAGAATTTACTAAGAAATCTTTCAAGGTCTTTTCTATTAAGAGTAATAAATATTATCTAATGAGTACTCATTTTGTGCTAGACATACTGGCTAAGAGTTTTACATGTAATGTTCTTTATTTCTTTCAGTGACGCATGTTAAGAATTGTTTTCCTACGTTATAGAGGACAAAACTGAAACTAAACAAAGATTTGACCATGTCAGAGAATTATGTGCTGCAGTAGAATTCAAATACTGACATAACCTTATTATTTCTTTGAGTATTCATTTAATTTATAAATTCTATATATATGCTCAAAGTAGGCTGTGTCTAAAAATGACAATGATAGATTTAAACACTATGATAAATTTTACTGACATTAAGCAAAATTCAGCCTGCTATTTATAAATTAACTCCCACAATTATGGAACTTGACCAACATATCTCCAAATAGCTCAACTCGGGATTCTCCATTCTCTTCCTCTTTTCTTCTACTTTGTGCCACATACATGAATACAGATCCTTTTACTTGACCTTATATCACCAGTGACACCATCATGTACCAAATTTGCTTTTTTTTAAATTTTTTTTAACGTTTATTTATTATTGAGAGACAGAGCGTGAAAAGGGGAGGGGCAGAGAGAGAGGGAGACACAGAATCGGAAGCAGGCTCCAGGCTCTGAGCTGTCACCACAGAGCCCGACGCGGGGTTCGAACTCTCAAACCGCGAGATCATGACCTGAGCCAAAGTCGGATGCTTAACCGACTGAGCCATCCAGGTGCCCCCCCCAAATTTGCTTATTTGAAATAATTGCTATTTGCCCTCTGTCCATTTTATTTTTTGACCAATTAGCTTATTCAGCAATTATTCACAAACTGCATCCAGTTTTTGTTTGTTTGCCATCATATACTATTTGGATCTTTCTTTTAAATTCTCTTGAATTTGACTTAAGTCCGGTTATTGACTTATTACACATTATCATAACACCATACTTGAGCTCCTGCATTGATGCTCTGCCTGGACTTACATCTTTACAGATTTTTCCACCTCCACTAATACACATGTCTCTGCCATAAGAAGCAACACTCTGTGTCGCAAATCTAGTTATTCTTCTTCGTTGCATTAAAGCTTATAGTGGTTTTTATTGCTTTGGGATGAGGTTGAAATTCTTCTTTATGACATACAATGCTCATACTTGTTGATCCAAGTTCAGCACATCCCTGCCTAGACTCCTCCTAACACACCCTGTATGATAAATTTTTTTTCTTTTTTAATTTTTTTTGTTTTTTGTTTTTTTTGATAAATTCTTAATTATATATTTTCCCTAAATGTGCCACATTTTCCCACATATTCCTGTTTTACCTTACTTATTTCTTTTATCTCCCCAACCCCCACACAAAGGCTTAAAGACCCAGTTCAAATTAACTACTCTGCAAAATCTTCAGTCTCTCCTATTTAAATTGGTTGACACTCTCTTCTATATTCCTTCAGTCAATTTATATCATTATCTTTTTTCACATTGGTTCGTATTTCTTTTGTTTGCGTGTGTGACTCTTCTTTCAGTGTGTGAGTGCCTCCGTTGCTCTTCCAGACAGTGACTCAAACTGTGTAAACATTTCCTTAAGTAAAGCCAGCTCTTTATTACATAAGCTGATAAACTTTTACTTTGAAGATAGTGTCAGTGCAATAGACATCTGTATTTTTAAATTTTGTAATCTAGAAAGATTAATATTGAAACCAGTATGTATCCTTTGGCAAAATTAAATCTTCAATTTTGAGAAATATCTGTGTCTCCTTAATATGTTACCATTGAAGCTCTCTGTTCCTGGGAGACTCAAAATATTTGAATCCTATGAGATGAAGCAGCCAACACACTGGAGAGGTGAAGATCTGATTGGAATAAAAGACCAAGTTTATTGGGACTATTTTTACCTTTGGATCAGGAATTTGAATTCTCTCCAAACTTTTGGAATATATGGTTAGTTGAGGTGGTTAATTTTAAAGGAAATCAACAATCTCTTCCAACAGTAGTATACTTTTTGTATTCTAGCTCTCAGAGTTGACAGGTATGAAGGGGAATTACATTTACATGTGATAGATTTAAGAAATTAATAATTCAGCCATGGAAACTATAAAATATCTATATCTGTTTTGTAAAATACATTATGTTTCTGGAACAGTGTACAAAGGGGGTTTCAACGTTTTTTGCGTAGTGTTATAGATAGTTCTTGCTGAATTTAGGAGTAATAGTGAAAGAGAACAGAAAAACAATGGTCAAAGTGGACTAATTTTATAACAAACATAAAAGTGAGAGGCAAGACTGAGGTGGAGTTATCAGGAGTAAAGGAGTAGCAAGTGAGTGCAAAATAGGAATTTGCAATTGAAGGGGGAATAGCCTACATAAAAACAGGTATCATCTGAGGGTATCAGGATTGAAAAACAGCAAGCATATAGCATTGTCTTAAAGGGGGATTGCCTATTCAGTTGCTCTCACCTATCTGAAAAACAGTTTATTTCTTCTTGGCCAGTATTTCACAGTAGACTTTCAGAATTTAACTTCTAATCTACCTTACCAGCTATGACTGGTCTCATGGACTGGTCTCATGGTTTAATCACTTTGAATCATTCAGTATTTCTCAAACATGCCAAATGCCAAATTCCTCTTGCCTTTACTCATCCTGTTTACACAGCCTGGTGGGGGTGATTCTCCCCTATTTTTCACTATAAAATACTTAACATTCCTTTAAGGTTAAGTTCAAATCCATTACTACTATGAAAACTGACCAACCTCTCCACCCAAAATTAACCTCTGTCTACTCTGAATCCCTATGGCATTTTACTACTATCTATTCTCACATATCTTGCTCCCTTCTTTGATCTCCGTTATCTTTTGAGAGCAAGTACCGTGATTTATTCCACAAAGTTCCATAGTGAAGACTTGAACTTCAGGCCTATCTTAGGAATTGAATAGTATCAAGCTACTACTCACCAAGAGTTAGTTTTAGGCACTAGATAGATATCAAGTAGTGAAGTTGAGTAGGCAATTAGCTATAAAAGTTAGAAGTTTATGTGAGATGTCTAGGCTAGAAATAATAAATTTGTGAATCATGATTTTAGATGTTATTTAATTTCATGAGGCTGAATGAGATTATCTAGGAAGAGAAGGCATCTGAAGTTTGTGCCCATTTATAGGGGACATGAGGACAAGAAGGATCTACAAAACAAAACAAACAAAAACACTAACAAAGAAATAGAGGGACAACCAAGAAAGAATAATGTCCAAAAATCATGAGGGGAGTGTCCAATGTTGTCAATGGTTGTTAAGTGAGATGGGAGCTAAAAATTGATCAAGATGTAACAATCTGGTAGTCTATTGGCAACCTTGACAAAGGTCTTTCAATAGACTGATAGAGCTGGTTGCCTGATTTGAGTCGGAGATTGGGAGGAGGGAAAGTTTTGACACCAAATGTAGGCAATTGTATGCTATAAAAGGACCAAGAATGGTAACAACAAAAGCAGTGGATAACCAAATGATAGTAACCAAATTGTATTTTAATGTTTTTTAAAGGTCCTTATATCATAGGGCAGCATTGGATACAGATTTAGAATCAAACAAAATGGTATTTATCATTGATACCCTGGATATTCTCAAGAATGATACGTCAAGAGAAAATAATGTTTATGTTTTTATTCTTTGTTGCTTATAGTGGTGATTTAATAAAGTACTTCATAAATGTATATTGACTCTTTGTGTGGATAACAGATGGATGTGCTGATAAATAAAAAGTGAACCTTATGCATATAGTTATGTAAGGTATTTTCCCCAGCTGCCAAATATGACTGAAATGTCCTAAAACTAGACAAATATATATCTTAAACACATGAAATATTGGGCTTTAGGAATAAAGAGAAAGCTTTCTCTCTTTAAAAGGTTTAAAAACCTTACACAGTATAAAAACTCCCATTATTGGAGGGATTCCCAGGATCTTGAAAAACTGTAAATTTAGGGAAAATTTTATCAGAACCCTCCATCTTGGCACAATTATTTTATCCTTTGTCATCACTCTGTAGTTCTTTAGCTTCTGGAAATTTCTCCCTCTACTTTTTCATAACTACAAGGGTTATGTGCTCCTCTTTTCTGTGTCCCATTCATATAGGAATTTATTTGCTTTTAGGTAACACTGAAGTCTAGTAAGTCATGTTATTGTTATCATCCATCACCAGCACTTGGAAAACATTCTTACTTTGCTTGGAATCAGAAACCTGCTTTGGGACTTTTACCACCACTCATGTGGATGTCCTACTCAGCCTGCTCCGGTATGTTCCCGGTCAGTGTTTTCTGCTCCTGGACAGAGACCCTCTTTACCCTGCAGAGCTTTGAAACTCCATGCTGGGTTACTGACCCCTGGCCTCGACATAGGTGCATAGCCTCAAACCACACATGGCTTAACTAGTAATTTTGCTCTGAATCAGTGCAGAAGGAAGGAAGAATGGCAAGAAGGGTAGAGGGCAGGAAGGGAGAAAAGCAAGAAGTCAAAAGAGAACATATGCATGGAAAAATGAAGCCCCTTCAGCTTTTTTATGCTTACTGCTTGCACAGTATATATATTTTCATCTCTTTACTTTTAAGAGATCTGTGTTTTCATACATAAAGTTTGCCTCTTTCAGAAAGCATTGGTTCTAATGATCCAATCTAATGATCTCTGCCTTCTGCATTATATTAATTTTTGCTATTCTGATAACAGTATATGTCTTTGGTTTTCCACAGTTATTTAGAGTTAAAAATAGAGGACTCAATATAAAACATTACAACTTTGCAGTAGTACTGTTTCATTTTTTTCAGCTTTATTAAGGTACAGTTGATATATAAAAATTGCACATATTTAATGTATACACTTTGGTGAGTTGCAATATACATCCACTGGTGATGCTATAACCACAATCAAGGAAAGAAACATATCTATCATCTCCAAAAGATTTCATATGTCCTTTTTATTATTTTTTTATGTTTATTTATTTATTTTGAGAGAAAGGGTGTGCATGCATGACAGCAGGGGAGGGACAGAGAGAGAGGGAGAGAATCCTAAACAGGCTCCATACTGTCAGTGTGGAGCCCTATGTGGGCCTGATGTGGGCCCTGATTGGGGGGGGGGAGGGGGGGGCGAGGCTGACATGGGGGCTCCAAACCACGCCTGGAACCCTGAGATCATGACCTGAGCCAAAATCAAAATGGCACCCTGTCCTTTTTGTTTGTTTGCTTATTTGGTGGGCGTAACACTTAACATGACATCTACCTCTTAGCACATTTTCAAGTACACAACACTGTAGTGTTAGCGATAGGCCATCATTCATTTTATAGAAGATATCTAGAATTTATTCATCATGTATAACTGTAACCTTATACCCACTGAACAACAATTTCTGATTTCCCCCTCCCCATCCCCTAGCAATCACCACTGAATTCTCAGCTTCTGTGAATTTGGCCATTCTAGGTAGCTCACATAAATGTAATCATGCAGTATTTTTCTTTCTGTGATGGAATTATTTCATTTCGCATAATGTATTCCAGTTTCATCTATGATATCACAAATAGAAGAATTTACTTCTTTTTAAAGGCTGAATAATATTCCACTGTATGTATATAACACATTTTTTTATCTGTCTACTGAAGAACATTTGGGTAGTTTCTATTTATATCCATCCTGTGTGCTGTCATTGCTTCCTATATTATATCTGCAGTCATAATAAACTACGTATTATTGTGTTACAAGTTGTGTTTTAAGTGAAATTCTAAACAAAATTAAAAAATACATGGGTAAAAGGGGTGCCTGGGTGGCTCAGTCGGTTGAGAACTCACAGTCTGTGAGTTCAAGCCCTGCGTCGGGCTCTGTGCTGACAGCTCGGAGCCTGGAGCCTGCTTCGGATTCTGTGTCTCCTCCTCTCTCTGCCTCTCCCCCACTTGTGCTCTGCCTCTGTCTCTCTCTCTCTCTCTCTCTCTCTCTCAAAAATAAGTAAACATTAAAAAAATTAAAAAATATATGTGTAACATTTTACATTCATTCATACATGTATCATTTCTGATGTTCCTTCTTTTCTGTAAATCTGCATCTCTTTCTGATGTCATTTCTCTTCATCCTGAATGACTTGAACATTTTTTGAGTTCCAGTTTGCTGATAAGAAATTCCTTTTTTCTTGATCTTAATTTTTTGTGTACTTTTGAACTATATTTTTTGTTACATAATTGGAATTAAAAGCTTTCATTTCTTTTTCATTTCAGAACTTTAATGGTGTTATTCCACTGTCTTTTGTCTTCTATTACTTCTAATAAGAAGTTAACTCATTATTGCATATTATTTTGTTATTGTTGCCCTATATATATTGTACCATTTTCTCTGGTAACTCTCAAGATTTTCAATGTATCTTTGGTTATCAGCAACATGAATCTTGTGCCTTGGTGTGTGTTTTTTTTTTCTTTTTATTCTTGGATCTATAAAAATTTATGATTTTTGTCAAATATGGGAAGTTTCTGTCATTACTTATTTAAACATATATTGTGCCTCACTCTACTTCTCTTTTTCACATGAATGTTAGACTGCTTTATATTGCCTCACAAATCACTAGAATTGTGTTTCATGTTACTATTATTTTTTTGTCTGTTCTTTGAGAAATCTGGTTGGTTGGCCATAGCCGAAAGCTCTAAGATCTTTTAGCTTACCAGCTGTTGCTTATCATTGAGTTCCTTGAAATTTCCCTTAAAAATGCACTCAGGAGACATAGATTTGATGGCATTTACATGCAGGTTTCAGGGCTTCACCCCATGATTATTTTCTTTTGGGGTTCCCTCTGTGAGTTTCCTGCACCCCGAAACTTCCTACTATAACTCTCGAGCAAAAAAGACAGTAATTTCTGTTTAAATTCTAGCTGTCTGGCATTGAGTAGAATGGAGATTGCACTCATTGAAAAGACATATAAACATGGATCTCTCTTACTGTCCCCTTCTTTTAAGGGTCAAATACCTTCCAGTTTCTGTTCTCTTTTGTTTGCTCTTCAATGACAGTTGTTATTGTATATCTGGTCCAGAGTTCAGAATTTTATCTGCAGGAGAGACTGTCAAATAGAAGTTACTCTGCCATTACTAGAAGCAGGACCTTTGTTTTATTATTTTTTTTAAACTTTAAAATACATAGTATATGCATTCATTTGTATGTCTGATCTATTTCCCAATAATAACATTAAAAACTACAACAGTGAAATTCATTATAATAGTTGACATATAAGGAATTTGATTATATCTCAAAAGAAGAAGAAAAAGAATCTGAAAATATTCCTTACTTATTTGTACAAGAAAATGAAAACTAGGAATAGCAAGCAACTTTTCAACTTGATAAACTAGCTACCAAAAACTTACATTGAACATCATACTTAGAAAGTTTACCTATGTTCCCTTTAATTTGGAGGAAAAAAGCATTTTTTCAGTATCTTCACTGCTACTATACAATCTTATTATGGATGTTGAGGTCAAAATAATATAACAAAAAAAGAGGCCTAAAGATTGGAAGGGAAGTAATAAAATTCTTAACTGGAGATGATACAATTAATAATATGGAATGTCAAACAGAATTAACACACAACACACAATCTATTTAAACTAGTTAAACTAATAGTGAATTTAAGCAATTTTGCTGGAAAGGCCAATTTGAAGAACATAATGAAGTTTTTTCAATACTATGAATGCACACTTAGAAAATAAAATATAAAATAAAGCACCATTTACAATACAGCAAAATATCAACTTTTCTCATGATCTATTTGGAAATAATTTTTTAAAAAGTACAAAAAATAGATTAATAAATTATTGTCATAATGGGGCAACAGAATTTTTTTTTTAGAGTGCAATTTAGTAAGTTTATTTAAGTAGTACTGGGACAGGACCCATGGGCAGAAAGAGCTGCACTTTTTTGTGTGTGAGGCTGATAGTTATATACTTAGTAATCAAAGGCAAGGCAGCAGGCAGAGAGTATCACATTAAAAAGTTTCTTCAAATTCTTTGAATTTCTACTCATAGATAAAACATAAAAGCTTCGGTTTTCTGGGCAGGTTAAGAAGAAAAAAAAACTTTGTGTATAACTTTGTATGAAGAGCAGATTTTTTTAGCAGAAAAGTAGAATTTCAGTCTTATACCAGTGTACTTTTAATATCCAGTTATTTTAATATTAGTCCTGACCACATATAAAATTCTTTTCTAAAGATTTCCCTTCACAAACCTTCTACAACTTTCTTTTTCATGTAGGTTTTGTCCAAAGCCTTTTCTCTCTAAATAACCAGTCTCATTTTAGGACACAATTACTTTCATTTTCCCTCAGCAAAATGTATTTTAATTTCTCATACCTTCTTTACACATTGCTTACTTTCTACATACAGAGTTGTTTTCCCTATCATTTCCATCGGTCTTAATTAGATATGCCCGAATTTTAACTTAGCAACCTTAGTCTCCAGTGAAAATTAAGTAGCAATCAATTTTGAACTATCTTTAGACTGGCAAATTTATGAACACATTGCATAAATTCTAAAAACAATATCTTCCCATAGTACAAACTTTCAGTAAAGCAGACAGTATGTTTACCGACAGGTGGAAGTATCCTCAATTTCTCCATGATAAAAAGCTAAAGCACAAATCTATGTTCAATTATCAGTGCTTTAGTACTTTATATTATTTGCAAAAGACTTGGATAAACAATGAGTTCAACCCAATTTGTTATTTAACTTAGCAAAATTTTAAAGTTCTAAGTTACCAAAGAGTTTGAAAGCTATTTATAAGTTTTGTGTATAAACATTTTTATTCATTCAAGCTACTTGTTCTGAACAATTACCCATGAAAACTCTTATGAGACAAGAAATTAACCATCATCTTAAGCCATCTTTTGCTGAAAAGTTGCATCAAAGATAACATGAGCTTGTTTAACTTTTAGTAAACCTTGGTAAAAAGTTTTATATTTAATACTAATAACTCTAAAGACATGTCTATCGTAGTTAAACTAACAAACTGAAATTAGCTTTAATACAGAATATGTTCATGCCCATGAAAAGTCAATCAGTTTGTTCCCCACTGTGAATTTTACTTGGGGGACCTGTGGGACAATATGAAGCGGGTGGTTTAAGTCCAAGGGAACCCTTGGGCCCCTTCATGCTGATTTAGGAGGTGCTCTGGTTTGAACCTCATAAGGAGGTTGCCTAATAGCTTGGGATGCTTTTTGCTCCTTGATAGTAAGAGTTGGGAGAGAAGGACCCAATGGTGCCAGAGGCACCGAAAATGGTACAGGAGCCAGTAATGTAAACTGGGCCCAGTGTGGTGCACAAACAGGAGGAGGGGGAGGGGGAGGCAGAAGTTGTGAGGTGCCACCAGCAAGGCTGGAGGCAGACAAAAGCACAGGCAGAAGAAATAGGACTCTCGGTCCTAAAGCTCATAAACCCAGACAGATCAACAGAGACATGTTTTCTTTCCCTCCCAAAAAGGTGAAAATAGGCAGCCCGTATTGGGCCAGAGAAGATGGGGAACCTCCTTGAAACAAAAGGAGTTTCATCAGCTGCTTGGGAATATTCCTGAAATTCTCCATCCAGAGGCAGACTAACCAGACACTTGGCTCAAATTATCATAGCCCTTAACCCAGGAAACAACCAACACCCCTCCCCCCACCCCCATACAAGAGTCAGACAATATTCATCCAGTCCTCTCAAGATATATTTCAGATCTGACACACAAAAGAAGAAACAAAGAGAAGAGTGTTTCAGGAAAAACAGAGGGAGGCATATATAAGATCTTGGCAGCACCCTGTTTGCAAGAGAGACAAAGGGGGGACACATAGAGAACAGGACAGAACACAGGTAAAATGGTGGATTAACAAAAGTAGAAGGGTCTGAGGCAGCTGAGCTGGTGGTGAATTGAGGAGTAGAGGGTGAAGAGATGGGTGTTCTCAGGCCCCTAAAGGAGTATGGACAGATCAAAATTTTGTTACAGGGCCATGAAGGCATGATTATATGGGATTTTTTTGGTCATACTTCCCCCTCCTCTAGTTTACATTGAAGCCAACAGTGTGACAAAAGAAGCAGACTTGGGAAGGAAGCATACAGAGTGTTAGGGTCAAACCAGTTCCAGTTTCTCAGGATGCATCCCAAGGAGTGTCAGATGGGATCCAGGATTTAGAAGAAAGATGGACATTGACAGTTTCCTGGCCTAGAGGTGTCCCTGCTGAACCCCAAGAGCATCACCTTGGATAGTTTGTGCCCCAGGGATATCTCCCTGGAACCATCAAACTATCATCCCTGGTGCAGGTGAGTGTCCCCAGCCTGCTGACCTCTTAGGCCTAGTATACCTCCTAAAGAGAGAGCCCCTGCCCATCCTTCCCTGAGTTTCATTGGGAGAAAAAAGTCTCCCTGCACTAAGATTGCATTTAATCTGGTGAACCAGTGGTTTTTGTTTTCTTTTTAGGCCTTTTCGCAGGTAGATAAGAAAGAGAACAGTGAACTAAGCAACTATCCCACACAAGGAAGACACGAGTTGGAGACCCACTGATGAAGAGTTGCTCAGTCCGCTCTTACTTTATCCTTTTGTGGTTGCCAAAAAGATGTTGCCAGATGAACTGGGGAGACCCTGGTTCCTGGGAACTTGACCCACACCAGACCCAAAGGAATTGCTGAAGGTTCTTGTTCTTGTAAGGAGAAGGAATTCAAGGACAGACATGCAGCACAGCAGACGAGTAACCGAAGTGGGAAAATTTATTAAAGCAAAAAGTACACTCTCAAGATCTGAGAGCAGAAGAGCTTAAGAGAGAGCTATGTATCCTGGGGATTGGGTTTCTATCTTCTATTAACAGTTGATAACTAGATAGTAGAATGTTTATTATTTGGGGTGGGAAGTAGGGTTTGGCACTTTTTCTTTAAATCCAAATTGACTCAAACATGTTAAAAGACAGCCTAAGAGGGAATCCTTTGGGATTGAGGAAGTTGATCCCATAGTTAAATCCTACAAAATGAGGAAAGTACATTAACTAAGAGTCCATTACCAAAATCCCCCCTTGGCTTCCAAACAGCATCCCATCAGGAATATCGCCAAAGGTTCCTGGGGTTCAGAGTAGCAGGAGGCATCACTCTTCTAGACCACTCTGAAGGATAGGGATGTCCACTCCCCTTCCTTCCCGACTGCTTCCTAGGCTACAGCAGGTGCTGGTGGATGAACTGAATGATGCAAACATTGGTGCTGTCTCTTTCAATTTTGAGAGAGTCGATATATTTGACAATCATTAATACCCTTTGTAAGCCTCTAGATCTAGTATTAATGGATAGGGTGAAGGTCCTGGCCTTTGTTGAAAAAGGGCAGCTATTTTATATCATATTAGGCATCATTCATCGAAGCTAGAAGTACCTTTAATCTGAGAGCAGGACCCAGAATGCCAAGTAGCCCATGGGTAAAGGCAAATGAGAGACATGAAAAAACAAAAGTGTGAAATTCCTACATAATCCTGGACACTTTCTCATGAGCTTTATCCATGACGCAATCCCAAGGGAGTGGTCCCCCCCATTGGATGAGTGCCCCAACTGGGGAATAGCTCTAACCAATCCATTTTGGGAAGCACACAATCAGATGTGTCTTGTATTTTATGCACCTTCAAGGATCATGCAGGGTTATTTAGGAGGAAACCTTACATGTGAGTCTAAGATCAGTGGCTGTCCTAATGACCTGTCTGATCATCCTATGCCCAAGAAGAATACAAGAATTAAAAGAACAGGAAGAACAGGGAGAGCCTGATTTTTGAGCTTAACCCCATCACTGCCAAGGTACTACACGAATATTTAAAGGCATATGACAAAGACATTAATGGGATGCAGTTGGAATGGCAAATGAAAACAAAAATAAAGAGATCAAAAAAAAAAAAAAAAAAGAACAAACCTAGCTTTTTGGACAAAGGATGGAAGATAGAAGTAACATAAAATGGGGAGCAGTTTTTTACCTTAACCATTCATAACCACAGAACTACCTCCTCCTCTTGATTCTTCAGTTTCCTATTAGTTCTACAACTATTTTTTTTCTTGAAAAATGTGCAGCGATAGACAGGATTCACTGACTTGGACATATTAATATTTGCTATATGTGCATCTTGACTAAAACTTTCTAAGTGGTTACATTTTCACTTTGCTTCATTTTGCATAGGTACCATTAGAAAAAAAAGTAATTTTCTGTCTTATAGTCAATTATACAATTAAAATATGCTTGTAATTTTCATTATTCTCAGATTTTCATATTGTTTTATAGGCAGTATCTGGGTCACATTCTGTAAAGGGGCCAAAATATGGGGTTATAGGCATGAAAGTTCTTAGAGTTTTAGAATGTAAAGTACTCAGAGTAAACTAAAGCATTATCTTTAGTATTAGGTGGTTGAATTTGACATAAACTAAAGTACCAAGAAAGTGAACAAATGATTCTGATTCCAATAAAATTTAAAAGGAAAACTTGCTTCAAATTCCTTTATTGTTTTTTAGAAAAAAAGTGCATACAAGATCAGACAAAGGGAAAAGATTAGATACACTTATAGTAAAACTGTATTTGTTTTATAAATACACAGCATACAGAATTTGGAAGTCAAATTAAGATACACAGTGAAATTTAAATCTTCCTAAAAATGTCTCCAAGTTCCCATGTTTTCTTTGTGTGAGGGATTCACTAATGTTAGAGTTTTGTTTTCTTCTTAAGGATGTTTCATGGATATGCCCACATATTTGTATATATATGTATTTGAACATAGATAGATATAGCTTTTAAAGCATATGGCTGGTTCATTGACATTTTTATTCATCAAAAATAATTCTTTGTAAAATGAGACAAAACAAAAAATTTTGAATGACTTTAGAAATGCTTTACCAACCACAAAAAAAAAAAAAAAATCAGTATTATGAGACCACCAGGTGCTGGTAACCTGGTTTAGTGTCTGGTTGCAAAGGCAGCCATTATCTACTGAATCTCCCAAACCGCTTCCTGTATTTGGTCTCCCAGAAATTCATTAGGCACAGACCTGTTAAAATTTCACACTAAGGGTTATAAACCCTACTGTTATTTGAAAAGTTTATGCCCTGGTTGCAACAAAAACCCTGAAATTTTAACTAGCAATACATTTAGGGACCAATTTCCTTTCAAGCTCTAGGAAGCACAGATCTAACTCTCATGTAGTGCAAAAAGCTTCCCATGCATATAAAAGTTTCTTGTTATTGAGACTAGAAATTTCTTTCCAAATTAACTCATATTCTCCCTGTACTGCAAAAGGGTAAAGGGTAGAAATATATTCCCTGTAATGAAGCTTGACTATAAAATATAGCTATATGAAACTAATTTTATGTTTCTGTCTGTGTCTATATGTATATACATACATAAATATATGCACTGTTGACCTTTGAACAATGTGAGGGTTAGAGTGCCAACTCCCTATTCAGTGAAAAATAGTGTATACTATTTCACTCCCAAACTCCCCAAACTTAATTACTAATAGCCTACTATTGACTGGAAGCCTTACTAGTAACATAAACAGTTGATTAACACATTTTGTATGTATTGTATATTTATACCGTATTCTTATAATAAGCTAGTAAAAAGAAAATGTTATTAAGAAAATCATAAAGGAAAGTACATTTACAGTACTGTACTGTAAAAATATATATATAAGTGGACCCATGCAGTTCACAGGTCAACTGTGTGTGTGTGTGTGTGTGTGTGTGTGTGTGTGTGTGTGATTTTTGCATATAGACAAAAACTGGATTTTATTTTATTTTTTTAATGTTTATTTATTTTTGAGAGAAAGACAGAGTGTGAAGGGGGAGGGGCAGAGAGAGAGAGGGAGACACAGAATCTGAAGCAGGCTCCAGGCTCTGGGCTGTCAGCACAGAGCCCAAGGTGGGTCTTGAACCCACGAACCATAAGATCATGACCTGAGCCAGAGTCAGATGCTTAACTGATGGAGCCACCCAGGCACCCCTGAAAACTGGATTTTAGTGTGATGACAGTAGACATGAAATGCCGTAACAGGAAATAATAATTGTTATTCTGATGTTATATAAAAACTATATACTGAATGAGCAAGTATTATTAAAAAGTTTAAGTACCTGTCTCATTTGACATTATTAATATGCCACTTCTCTACCAAGATAGGCATTCTTTCTTAGTTGCTTTTAGTGATACCAAAAATATTTTATTATCTTCTGTGCTTTTAGGAACTTTAAAGTGAAAAAAAGAAAAGAAATATGGGAAATTGGCCATACATTTAAAATCCAAGAGTATAATGTCCCTAAAAAGACATAAACTGTGAAGCTTCTAGTTGCTAAAGGAATAACAGATGTAAATTTTCCAATTAGTTTTAATAGGGGAGAAACGATCTTTCCCTTGAAAAATTAAATATTCTCCTTATCAGAAAAGTGTTTCACCTTGATGCCATTTGATTATATGGTGGAGAACATTCCTTTTGACATTTAAGCTTCTGGTAAAATGAAAACTGTGGAGCAGTAAGTAATTCCAGCCCAGCCCTTGAAAGCTCACTGCATCATTTGCTAAATGTGCACATCCAGAGAGGAGACACGAGTGTGGAGCAGCTCATGAATTCTCAATCATATGCAAGCCTCTACAAAAGTCCTTGAAGCAGTCATATAGAATCTGCCATATGCTGATAACTGCATTCAGAAAACTCACTCATCATAAGAAAGGATGATGAATAGTTATGCTGAGTCAGTGGTTACACGTTGGCAATAAACTTGAAGAAAATTGAGGTCATTTGTTAGACTGTACAGTATAAAGCTTTGCCTTGAGACTCAAAAAATTTCATTGATGAAGTAGAATTGAATTGAAAGTGGTTATAGAATACTGTTTCTGGCACTGAATTCTGCAAAATGGTGTACAGAAAGCAAGGAGCCCTGGCAAACCCAGTACTTTATTGCTAATGGTAGACATTGTGTCAACAATAGGACCTCAAATTTCAGAATGAACCAAATAGACATCATGCAGATTTTACCTCCATTTCTGGAGTTTAGTCAGAAACCTGAACACTGTAATTTTGAATCTCAAAATTATGTTATTGATGCCACTAGGCTCTGAATTACATTAATCTGATTAAACTTAACAACTATACAGTGAAGAATCACATTGCAGAAAGTCTGTGCCAGAGATTACATAGGAAAGGATGTGATTTTGCTTTCAAGAAGGGAATATGCTTACTAACTCCCATAGTTTTCTCTTGGTACATGATCCAACATATTATTGATATTTAATTCCTTATTCCTCATCCCTCCTCGAGTATAATATATTCTAGTTCAGGAATCCATTGATATTCACCTTTATATTCTTACTTTCTAAGATAGTACCTTATAAAATAGACATAACTGATTCTTGAGATGATCACTTGCTATTGTTTCTGAGATTAAATCATACATTTCAGAACGTTCCAGAACATCTTGGAAATATTTCAGACATTTTGGAACATTTCAGAACATCTTGGAAGTGTTATGTTCTGCCTGATACAAATTCTTCACTGTGCTCCAATATAGAGTTACATTTCTTGTAAAGGGAGTACTGACCCACACATGGCTTCTCTTCCTCTGATTTTTTTTCTTCTACCTTCTTTTTCAGGCCTTTCTTTGCCTTATATTTTCTTCTCTTCATTTCCTTTTCACACTGAAGTAATTTCCTCTAATAATCAATCTCACTGACTTTCAATAGTCAACAGCTACTTCTTTTTTATTGACATATAACTGATATATAATATTATATTAGTTTTAAGTGTATAACATATTGATTTGATGTTTGTATACATTGAGAAATAATCACAATTTTCACCATACAGTGTTACAAAAAGTTTTTCTTATGATAAGTTCTAAGATTTACTCTTCTAATTTACAAACATATATAATACAATATCATCGGCTATAGTCACTATGCTATATATTACATCCCCATGACTTAATCCTTTTATGACTGGAAGTTTGTCCCTCTTGATCCTCTTCACCTATTTTCCTTTCCCTCAACCCCACTCCCTTCTGGCAACTGTCAATCTGTTCTCTGCACCTATGAATTTTATTTTGCTTTGTTTGTTCATTTGTTTTGGTTTTTAGATATCACATTTAAATGAAAAATCGTATTTGTCTTTCCCTGTCTGGTTCCCTTTACTCAGCACAACACCCTCAAGGTCTTTCCATGTTGTTGCAAATAACAAGATTTCATTCTTTCTTATGACTGAGTAGTATTTCACTGTATATATGTCTCACGTCTTCTTTATCCATTCATCCATTAATGGACACTTAGACTGCTTTCATATCTTGGCTATTGTAAACATGTAGGAGAACATATATCTTTTTGAATTAATGTTTTGTTTTCTTCCAATAAATGCCCAGAAGTGGCATTCTTAGATCATGTGGTAAGTTCTGTTTTTAATTTTTTGAGGAAACTCTGTCCTGTTTTCCATAGTGGCTGCACCAATTTACATTCCCACCAACAGTGCACAAGGGTTTCTTTCCTTCTGTCCTCTTTGACACTTATTATTTCTTGTCATTTTGACTTCAGCCATTCTAACTGGTGTAAGGTGATATCTCATGGTGGTTTTGATTTGCATTTCCCTGATGATTAGGTACATTGAGCACATTTTTTCTGTCTGTTGGCTATCTTATGTCTTTGGAAGTTACTCAGGTCCCTGGCCCATTTTTTAATCCAATTGTTTGGTTTTTTTGGAGTTGGGTTGTATAAGTTCTTCATATATTTTGGGTGTTAACCCCTTATAGGATAATATGATTTATAAATATCTTCTCCCATTCATCAGGTTGCCTTTTCATTTTGTTGATGATTTCCATTCTGTACAGAGTTTTTTAGTTTGATGTAGTTCCATCTGTTTATTTGTGTTTTTGTTGCCCTTGCCTTGGGAGTCAGATCCAAGAAATCAAGTCAAGACTGTTATCAAGGAGTTTAGTGTGCATGTTTTCTCTTAGGAGTTTTATGATTACTATAACTTTTTAATATAGTCTGAAATCAGGGAGCATGATGCCACTACTTTGTTCTTCTTTCTCACCATTGCTTTGGCTTTTGGGGATCTTCTGTGGTTCCATACAAATTTTAGGATTGTTTACTCTATTTTGTGAAAAATGCTGTTGGAATTTTGATAAACATTGTATTGAATCTGTAGATTTTGGGGGGTAATATGGACATTTAAACAATATTAATTCTTCCAATCTACAAACACAGAAGATCTTTCCATTTATATATGTCTTCTAACAGCTAATTCTATGTAAGTGATTTATAATATGTATTTTGAAGTCTTAGTGTGTTTCTTAGTTCCATTATGAAAACTTATTACTGATAGACATCTTTGCTTGGATATCAAAATTACATCAATTACTCAATATGGTCTTAATTGAATTTGTAATTTTCTCTTCCTACTTTATCTACCCACATAAGCTTTTATAACCTTTATGTCTATTTTTGTTATTGACATTATGATTGAGTAAATTTGAACTTGTTACAAGTTCATGAACTATAAATTGCAGACATATTATAGTATTATCTAATACTATATCTCACTATCTTTCACAAATTCTTAATCTTTAATTCTAGTGTAGGGGTTTTATTTAAAGATGCAAGCTTTGTGGTTTACAGACACAGATTCCTATCAGAGTTCTTGGTTTTACTAACTATATGCCCAGGTGTAAGTCCGGTTTTTTCATCTATAATATAGGTATCATAAATACTGCTGCACATTGTTTTAATAATTAAGTGAGATAATAGAGGAAGAGATGGCGTGGTAAACAGCATTTGTAAAGTAGCAAATTTCAATACATTGTAATTAATTTTATTTATTAGCAAAGTTACCCTCTTATACCGCTCATCAGTTTTTTACTATGGATATTTTAATTACAAAAACCAAAAAAAAAAAAGCAAATTGAAATAATTTCACAGTGAAAACCCCCATGGCTGACACCTAATTTATGTCACTAACATTTTGCTATAGTTGCTTATCACATATCTATATATCTATCCATCCTTCAATCCATTCATCAATCCATATTATTTCAAAGTAAACTGCAAATATCAGTGCAGTATCTGTTCTTTATATTCCAGCATGCATATTTAGAGTTTATATCTGCTTTCTAGTTTTACTTTTGATGTAATACATATATATATATAATGATATATAATGACATAACATTATATGTGTATATATATATATATATATATTTGATTTCCAGTTTTACTTTGATGTTCTATATATACAGGCACAGATACTGTGTTATACAAATAACGATGCCATATAAATATATATATATATACAGATATAGAAATATATATTATATGTAAAAAGATATATATTACTTTTGATTATATATATATATATTATATATATATATATATATATATATACACACACACAGAGATTTCCAGAAATCTTAAGAGTGAAGCACAAATTCTGTGCAATCCAAACTGCTATCAAGATCCTGAACATGAACATCATCCCAGAAAGTGCCCTCATGCTTCTTCCCAGTCCGTTCTGACTCTTGTCTTTCAGAGTCAACCACAGTTCTAATTTTTTCCCCCAGAATATTAGTTTTGCCTTGGGGATTATTTTCTATGTACTTTATGTAAGATGCCTTTCACTCAGCAAGATTCTTTTGTGATTCATCCATGGTGTTGTTTGTATTCCTGATTCACCTTATGAAAAATGACAGTTTGTTTATCCATTCTTCTATTGTTGGACACCAGGATGTTTCCAGTTTGGGGCTAGTATGAATGAGAGTCTCTGAAGTTTCTTATATGTAGGAATATGTTTTCATTTTTCCTGCGTATATACTGTGAGATGGAACTGCTACATTTTTTAAAGGTATGAGCAATTTATTTATTTTTATTTTTTAATTAAAAAATTCTTTTTAATTTTTATTTCATTTTTAATTTTTTTAATGTTTAATTTTGAGAGAGAGAGAGAGTATGAGAGGGAGGGGCAGAGAGAGAGGGAGACACAGAATCTGAAACAGGCTCCAGGCTCTGAGCTGTCAGCACAGAGCCCGACATGGGGCTCCAACCCACTAACCTGGAGATCATGACCTGAGCCAAAGTCGGGCACTCAACCAACTGAGCCACCCAGGCGCTCCCCCTCCAAAAAATTTTTTTTAAGAGAGAGAGAGCACCCAAGAGGGGGAGGGAGGAGCAGATAGATGGAGAGAGAAAAAGAGTCAGGCAGGCTCCATGCACAGTGTGGCAGTGTGGAGCCCAACCAGGGGCTCAGTCTCATGACCTTGGGATCATGACCTGAGGCAAAATCAAGAGTTGGACGCACAACTGTCTGAGCCACCCAGGCACCCTGGAACTGCTACATTATAGGTTAGATATATGTTTAGGAATGTAAGAAGCTACTATTTTTTTTTAACAGTGGTTGTGCAATTAACATGCCTATTAAACTATGTGTGAGATTTCAGTTGCTCTATTACTTACTCACATTTGGTTTTGTCTGTCTTTGAATTAATTTCTGGTGGCTGAGGTTGTTCTGAAGTCTTTCTGTTTTTTCAGTTCAGAAAAATCTTCAGTTTTATTTTAGTTTCCCCGACTGATGCTGACTTGTCTTTCCCCTAGACTAACAGTCATAAAAATGGTTGCTCACTCAGTGTCATTCCCTTTTTCCAAATTTAGACTCCCCTCTAGAATCTGTCTGCTTTTGATCATGTTCCAATTGCTTTAAGCCTCATTTATTTCCTCAGATTGTATAATTATCTGTGAGAGGTTTATACCCAGTAGGAACGTAGCCACACTGGAAGGTGAATGCATCAAGTCTTATAGGCTTATTTCAATACCATTCTAATTGGTCTTCTGTATTTCATTTTTCAGAAGTTTCCTACCCATCATTAACATCAATCCCAGATGAAACATACTAATGTGTGTAAGCCATTCCTCTGTTAAAAATATCTTTAATGGTTCCTTTACTCATGGAAAAAATAGTCCCAAATCCCACAGTCTTAGATTAGTGTTCAGCGTTCTTCATTATCTAAATCTATACCAGTTTTAAATTTATTTTCTCACAATATAGACATTTTGTGAGAGAAAATTTCTACAAAAACCTGTTTTGTTTTATTTTTCATATTGTACACGCTTACTACTGGGATATTACTTACAATTTTGACCCTTAATTTTAATCTCCTAGATTGTTTGGACTTTAATTCCAGCTTTATCATTTATTAGCTATTTGATCTTTGGCGATAACAACTCCAATAACAGTAAGAATGTTAATAACAATACCGGCTAAGATTTATTAAATTCACACTATACTGAAGAAATTTTTTTTTATTTAAAAAAAATTTTTTTAATGTTTATTTATTTTTAAGAGAGAGACAGAGCGTGAACAGGGGAGGGGCAGAGAGAGAGGGAGACACAGAATCTGAAACAGGCTCCAGGCTCTGAGCTGTCAGCACAGAGCCCGACGTGGGGCTCAAACTCACAGACCGTGAGATCATGACCCGAGCCGAAGTCGGACGCTTAACTGACCGAGCCACCCAGGCGCCCCTGGAGAAATCTTATTAATAAAAGTTGTAGAATAAGCACCCAATTTTAGATAAGACTGTTAATATATTGCTTAATCTGTATGTCTTCTCCCTCACTAAGGATGAAACTCTCCAAATTAGAAGAACATTTTTTAAAAATTACACAGGAAAAAAGTTGACCAAGATGGTGACATAAGGAAACTCCTGAGCTCCCTTCCTTCCATAGACACGCTGAATGTGCAGCTACATGTGGAGAAATTCCCTCTGAAAGGGGAAACTAGCTGAACCACTCATAAACATCAAATGAACAAGGAAATACCCACTTTGAACCAGGTAGGAAAGACTGAGACAAACTCTCACGGTAAACTCCACCCACAATACAGTGACATGGAATCCTGAGGGAACTCCCAATTTCCAACTACTCCCTGAGGAGTGAAGAACTTGGACTCACATCTAGACCCCCAGCTTGTAAGTGTCCCCCCTAAGGGACAGATTCCCAAATACCTAGCTCTAAAAGCCAAAAAGACTCATGTCAGGGGTCAAGGGGGGGGGGACACATAAGACTATATACAACAAAAGCAACTCTTAATGAGTGTGCTAACACATCACAGCTATCTCCCCAGGGCTCAGTGCAGAGGCAGCAGGCAAAACCACCCAACGCCCAGGCTTTCCCTGAAAGGAGTTTATCTGAATGCTTACAAACTGTTGCCAGAGGGCTAGACTTCTAATTTAGCAAAAACTGGGAGCTGGCTGTGATACTCCTCAAAGACCAAGGGAGCCAGCAGATAGCTCTCTGGTCCTCTCTCCCCAGCTTACTCCAGTAATAAAACCAAGTCACCGGTTATTTCCCTGGAAGGAGCTAGTACACACATCTGGTGCTCCAACTTCTGCTACTGCCACCTGAACTGCATGCCCCCAGATCTTCCGGCTCCAGTAGCCAAAGGGGCTGGCATTAGCAAGTCTCACAGGACCATAGCAAACAGAGGACCAGTTCTAAATGGCCACAGGTGTCCCTTCCCCATTTCCACCCCACCACTCCACAGCTGTACACCTGGGCCCAGCACAGAGGGAGCAAAAAAGTTTATCTCCTGCTTTTTCTTTGGACAGGACATAACTATATATTTTCCTACCATATTTATCCCATCTGGGAGAGACAGTGATCCTCCTCTTTGGGACACTGATGAGTCTGGGCATATCCCAAACTCCTGAGAGGCACCAAGTACAAAAATGGTGGCTCGCAACACAAAGGTTTGAGAGAAAACAGAGCTCCATACAGGCTGATTGATGAGTTCATCTCCTACACAAGACTGCTCTGTGAGGGCTGGGAGAGCTGGCTGTTTTATCTAATGTGTAGAAAGTGACACAGAGCGTCAAGGAAAATGAAGAATATGTTCCAAATAAGAGGACAAGATAAATATCCAGAAACAAATCTTTTTTTTATTTTTTATTTAAGTTCAAGTTAATTAGCATACCCTGTAATATTAATTTCAAGTGTGCAATATAGTCATTCAACATTTCACACAATACCAGATGCCCATCACAATGAGTGCACTCCTTAATCCCCATCACCTATTAAGCCCTTCCCCCCATTCCCTCCTGTCTGGTAACCATCAGTTTGTTCTCTGTAGTTAAGAATCTGTTTTTTTGTTTGCCTCTCTCTCTTTCTCTCTCTTTTTTTCCCTCTGCTCAATTTGTTTTGTTTCTTAAATTCCACATATGAGTGAAATCATATGGTATTTTTCTTTCTCTGACTTATTCCAGAAACAGATCTTAATGAAACAGAGATAAGTGATTACCTGATAGAGGGTTCAAAATAAGGGTTATAAAGATGCTCACCAAGGCCAGGAGAGCAATGTATGTATGAACGAAATGAGAATTTCAACAAGAGAAGAAAATACACAAATGTCCTAAACAGAGCTGAAGAATATAAAACCAAAATAAAGTTCCCTGCTGTTATTGTATTTCTGTCTGTCTCTCCCCTCAGATCTGTTAATAATTGCTTCATATTTTTAGGTGTTGGGGACATAAATATTTACAAATGTTATAACCTCTTGATGAATTAATGCCTGAAATGAAACAACCTAAGTGTCCTTTGACACATGAAGGATAAAGAAAATGTGGTATATCTATATACACAATGGAATACTATTCAGCCTTTAAAAAGAAGGAAATCCTGTCACTTGTGAAACATTGGTGAACCTGGAAGGCATTATGCTAAATGAAATGAACCAGAGAACAACAAATACTTCATGGTATCGCTTATATGTGGAATTAAAAAAAAAAAAGTTGAATTCATAGAATCAGAGAGTGGCAAAGTGTTCGCCAGAGGCTGGAGTGAGGGAAAATAGTGGGAATTTAGTAAAAGGATACAAACTTTTAGTTATAAGATGAATATGGTCTGAGTATCGAATGTATAACATAGTGACTATAGTTGATAGCACTGTATTATATAATTGAAATTTGCTGAGAGAGTAGAGCTTAAAGGCTCTCATACACATAAAAAGCTAACTATGGAGGTTATGGATGTGTTAGTTAACTCCTTATGGGGAATCCTTTCACGATGTTTACATCTATCAAATTATCACATTGTACACTTTCAATAGCTTACAATTATATTTGTCAATTACACTTCAACAAAGAAAAAAATTACACTGGAGATAGGATAAAATGTCTCATAATAATCTCAAATAGACATTTAGCATTTTCCATATGATAATTAATTAGCAAATTAGTTTCTAACATGTAGAATTTTTCCAACCAAATTTCTCATTAACCTCTAAATTGCCAAACTAATTGTTGAAAATTGAACCTAAGAAAGACAAATTTGATCTTCAAATAAAAAATAATTTTTCCAACAATGTGAATTTTGGTGAGCTCTGTATGCAGCATGCTTCAATGTATCTTCCTGATTAGCCATATTCCAAATTAAATTAAAGCACTGAGTTTGTAGAATTGGTTATTTTGCTTTTTTCCAAAATGCTTACCAATTGAAGCATGTGCTATGAATGGAAAAAGGGCTTTCCTCACATAAAGTCTAATGTATAAGGTAAAGGAGTCAGAAATGTAGTTTTATAAGCAGTTATACTTTATTCAAATTTAAGGAGATTTAAATAATAGTTGGTGATATGTGTTTGACATTATACTACTCAAATCCAAATAGACAACAGCAAAAAATACTATAAAAAGAGAAGATATACCCTGAGGAAGGGTAGACAACACAATGATACTTACCAAAGAGAAATATATTCTTTTTAGAGGCATAATTCTTGGTCTCAGGATGTGAAAATTAATAGATTTCTACTTAAATATGAGTTTCAGTGATATGCTGTAGGGGAAGTTATCAGTGAATATCAGAAACTTATGTGATTATTAATGTTTTGAAAATGCATAGAAAGTTGATTTTATGCATAAAAATTCACTTAGTAAACAAATTCCTTAAATTTTAAAACTATCAATGAAATAAAGTTTTATTTCAGCAAAGTGAAGTTCTCAAGACCTGCTCTGTTGTGTCCATACTACAGATATCTGTGAAAGAGATTTTACAACCATGGAGGAAATATTCCCTAATGTGTCTAGTGTATTAGAGTTATATCACTCTACAGAGAAATTTGGAAGGATTTTCTCTTAAGATATATTCCTGAATTAAGGAAAAGATCAAGCAATAACAGAGCGGGGTGACTTATTTTTTCCTACATTAACCATTTTCTGGTCATTCATTATGGAGCTCCATTGGAGACATTCATTAATTAGTTACCATGTTATTCTGCAAGACAAAATAGTATGTATAAGTTCTCTCTAACTGAGAAAGAAGAACTGATATAAATAACTTCCTTTTATTTATCATAGTTCTCAAAAAGTCCATGCTATTATAAAGGGGTCTTGGTATTGGTAAAAACAATATAGTACTTTTCTTTGCATTTTATGCAAGAACAAAGCTGTTTCACAGAAGTTTTAGTTACATTTTGTAAATGCATTGTTTTAAAGAAATAGTTAAAAACAAGTGATATCCACAGCTCCTCTCTTTGTATGTAAAGAAGGTGTAAAGTAACACTTGAAACTAATATAACACTGTATGTTAACTAACTGAAACTAAAATAAAGACTTCAAAAATTTAAGAAAGAATGTGTGAAGTATATATAAGAGCATTTAGTCAATGTGCTAAGGAAACAACCCTAAATGATAAAAGCGTTTATTGTGAAGTATTCAAATAAGCTCTCTACCTCAAGTAATGATCACATTTTTAAAGTCTTTAATCTTTGTAAAGGCATTAAAATGAAAACTGGGGTGTTTTTTGATTTTTGGTTTTTGTTTTGTTTGTTTTGGTTTCAAGCAAGATTTTCTTTCAGCAAGTAAAGAATATTCAGTCAACTTTGGCATTGCCTTTATTGAACATTCTGTTTGGTTTAATGTTTCATAATATAAGGTGATTAACTCTTGAGCCTTGATGTAAATTTATGTTTTTCATCCAATGGTTTGCTTGGATTTTTTTTTAAATGCAATTTAGTAACATTTTCTTTGAGCTTAAAAAGAGAACTCAGAAAAACATTATCAAAAGATCGGCTCATCGTGTGTCACTGACTTGCTGAATTACTGTCATTCTTGTATTCCCATTTATTTAGCATCTGTGCTTGTCAGGCTGTCACTGGCAATGTGTGAAAATGCAAGGAAAAAAACATGGCCAATGATCTTCGTAAACTCACATTCAAGAGGCTTCCTGGTATCATAACATGTTATTAATTAAACTATTGACAGTTTGAAGAAAAAAAAATCAGTATTTATCAACACCTAGGCCTTATTTTGACTTTAAAGAATAAAGGAGTTTAATTTAGCCAAATTTTTAACCTGTGTGTTCATTAATTTGTTCAAATAACCATGTATTGTATATCATCAACTGTGCATTAGCAATAATTATGCACAAACAATTTTTAGTTTGAAGGAATTAAAAAACATAAAAAAGATTCTTCTATTACAGGAGTGGATAGTCTAGTAAACAATGCCATCATTCCATAGATTTTGTTTCAGTATTGGGCACACACAAAGATAGATACATTTGCCTTTAAATAAGCAATACCAACTCAACAGAAAACCATATGTGCTGGGCTGTGGGCTCAGTGCTATAGAATATAGAAATTATAACAATGACTTCAATAGAAACATTGAATAATGATAATAATGACTACTGGCAATTATTAAATGCTTATACTCTGCTAAATAAGTTAATCACTTTATATATGTTATTTATTTTAGATCTTCTTTTTCTTTTAATATGCTGTTGGGTTCAGTTTGATGGCATATTGTTGACTATTGTTGGATCTATATTCATAAGGAATACGGTGTGTAGTTTTTTTGCACTGTCTTTGTCTGACTTTAGTGTCAGGGTAAATGGGACCTCAGAATGAGTTAAGGTGTGCTACCTCCTCTTCTACTTTTTGGGAAGAGTTTTCTACTAAGAAATCTACGAAGATTTCTACTAATCCTTTAAATGTTTGAAAGAATTCACCAATGAACTTATTGGTCTTGGACTTTTCTTTGTCATGATTTAAAAAAGATTTTTTAAAATGTTTATTTATTTTTGAGAGAGAGAGAGAGTGCAAGCAGGGGAGGGTCAGAGAGAGGGAGACCCAGGTTCTGAAGCAGGCTCCAGGTTCTGAGGTGTCAGCACAGAGCCCAACGGGGTTCGAACCCACAAACCGTGAGATCGTGACCTGAGCCAAAGTCAGAGGCTTAACCGACTGAGTCACCCAGGTGCCCCATGGTATTTTTTTTAATTACTGATTCAATGTCTTTATTTGTTATAGGTCCGTTTAGATTTTTTATTTCTTCTTGAGTCAGTTTTGGTAATTTGATGATTTTAAGGAATTTGTGAATTCTATGTATATCTAATTTGTTGAGGTACAATTTTTATGGAATTCTTTTATAATATGTTTTATTTCTCTAGGTCAGTATTAGATTAGGAAAGTAAATGTTTGAAAAGAAGAATTATCTAAGATAGGTCATTCATTAACCCTGTTATGATGAATAAATCAGATCTTACATGGAAATCTGAAAGCTATGCACATGCAGGTGCTGCAGTACAGCTGAGATATAGGGCTAGGGCAAAGGCCATGGAAAATTGTTTGCTTTTTTTGCCTTAACTCTGTAAATTTGCAGTGAAACATCTGATGGTGGTTTGCATTTGCTGTTGGTTGTCCTGGCTAGCAGCTGAGGAGATACAAATACCAGGCTTGGGGACAGCAAGAACAAAATGGCACCACCTTTGTCTGTCTCTCAACATTTAACCAATAGCAACCTTCAGAACTTAATGGATACTGTTTCACTTTCACCTTCCAAATATTGTGCAACTTCACTTTCGGTCAATTCTAAACATTGGAATCATATTAAAAAAAAAAATTCTGGAAACCAATTGAGAAAACAATCATCTTGGTATGTTAATCCCAAACTAAAGCTTTAATGGGAGATAATCCTGCTGTACCATTTTTCCCATAAGAATTAGCTGCTATCCCCAAATAAAAAATCCTTCCTGTGAGGAGCTGGACAAAACACAGACATTAATGAAAGTGGAATTAAGAGAAAGATTCCTTGATCATATCCTCTGGTAGTTGCACCAGTCTGTATTGTTTATGAAAGAAAATAAAGCCATATATGGTTAAGGCAGTATAATTTGGTTATCTAATATATGGAGCCAAAGATAATTCTAATGGATAGACAATTTGGTACTGGAAGTGTAGGCCAAAAAGAACACAAATTCACCAGAGATGCACACCTTTGCTCCAAGATCATGGTGCCCCTATAAAACAATATGTGAGTTAAATGCTTCCTGAGATCCATCTAAGTATTAGTGTGATAGCTCTTGGAAGAAGATCTGGATGCATCAAGACATCATATCATAAATGGAAATAAAAATCTGGTATACAAATTAGGGTAGAAAAAAAAGATGGACTTATTTTTTTATTGCAAGCAACATTGAGTCCCACAAACCCACTGGTTAACCCTGTCTTCTAAGGTCTTTGATAGTGACTAATATTGAAGATTTTATTTGTTACTACAAGGAATAAATGATATAAGAGATTGGAAATCATCTGCAAAGTTATAATATCAAAAGAAAAACAGGGATGTGAAGTGTACGGTTCTCATTAATTAAGGAGTTTATATACTTCATCAGCCTCAAAACTGCAAATTGGAGTGTTGATTTGCAAAAGTGTAGGTGTCAAAGATCACCGGTAGAATGGAGTCTGCAGTCCCACACATGCCTCCAGAGGTACTGGCCCTAAATTGAGGATTAAAGATCAGAATAATCAGGTTTGCTCCATTGTTTCAATGCAGAATAATGGTCTTTGAATGAAAGAATTTCTGCCCAACTGAAGATGTCATGTTTCTTTCCATGAATCAGAGGGAGAGTCGATGAACAAAAAAACAAATGGAAGGTAATGTTCACATGCAGGAGTGATATTTAACTCAACTCTTAAGTGAAAAGAAAGATAACTATTTAAATGAACATAATAGAAATGTGTATATTAAGCTTTTGTGCCTTTCCAAATCATTATTGATCAAATGATCTATTTTAGTTTTTATGAAATCTTCTAGTTCTTATTTATTCCTGAAGTAACACCTCTTCACAACTCAACCGTAACTTGGTGAGAGTGGAAAGGCAGGATGATATGGTGGCGTGTGCCCAGATCTGGAGAAACAAATGCACAAAGAAAAAAAGAGACAAACCAACAAAATGTACTCTTAAATATAGAGAACCAAATGGTGGTTAGCAGAGAGGAGGTAGGTGGGAAGAGGAGTGAAATAAAGGGGGGTAAGACTATACTTATTCTCTGATTTATTTTTTTTTTTTTATTTTTTTTTCAACGTTTTTTATTTATTTTTGGGACAGAGAGAGACAGAGCATGAACGGGGGAGGGGCAGAGAGAGAGGAAGACACAGAATCGGAAACAGGCTCCAGGCTCCGAGCCATCAGCCCAGAGCCTGACACGGGGCTCGAACTCACGGACCGCGAGATGGTGACCTGGCTGAAGTCGGACGCTTAACCGACTGCGCCACCCAGGCGCCCCGCTGATTTATTTTTTAATATTTATTTTTGAGAGAGAGAAAGAGCATAAGCTGGGAAGGGACAGAGAGAGGAGGACAGAGGATCTGAAGTGGGCTCTGTGCTGATAGCAGAGAGCCTGATAAGGGGCTTGAAATCACAACCCATGAGATCATGACTTGAACCAAAGTCAAACGCTTAACTGACTGAGCCACCCAGGTGCCCCAAAAGTATACTTAGTCAGATGAGCTCTAAGCAATGTATGGAATTGCTGAATCATTATATTGTACACCTGAAACTAATAAAACACTGGATTATAATTATACTTGAATAAAAAATAAATAATACTTGTTAGGGAAAGCTTGTTTTCACGCTGTTTTGGGGATGGGGGAATCTCAGTGTCTTACGAAACTTCCTGGTGGAGGAATCTGAGGATTGGAAGAATTTGAAGCAGGAATGTAGCTCTGCCATAACTAGTTCCATTTTGACCTGTTTTTAATATCAAGATTTCATGTAAGACTTGGTTTAAAATTGAGGTTAGTAATAGAAGTGCAATATACATTTGGATTTGATCTTCACAGTTAAGAGTACTAAATCCCCATGTTTCCTTTTTAGTTCTCATAAGTGTTTGAAGGGGTGTCTTTATCTCTGCATTATAGAAAAATAAAATGAAGCTTTGGGTTTCCAGGGGTATAACTAACACCTGGATCTTCTAACACTAAGACTAGACCTTTTGATGCTTTAAATCTCACAATGGCGTTATAAGACAGAAAACGCAGCACCAGTATCTAACAGGAAACTTCAGACCTACGGATGTGGTGCAAACTGAGTGAGTTGAGGGTTCAGATACTGAATTTTTACTACTGAACCAATTCTTTCTCTTTTTTCAGCATTCTGGGAGCCAAAATAATGAATACTATACTATATTAATAATGTGGTATATATGCTAAAAGGATAATGAACTTCCTAATTTAGACACTTTGCCTGTAATATTATGAACTGAGCATCAACATTTTATTTATTTGGAGTTTTATTTGTCATGCTTTTGATTTTCAAATAAATACATTTTCCTCTAGTACTATTGAATTTTATTTTTTTTCTGGCTTTTAAAATTTGAGAAGTGACTTATGAAACATTTTCAAATTTATTTTCCAGTTTGCTGTATGTTGAGTGCTGATCTTTTCATCAGTTATATTTTTGAAAGAAAAAAATTACTCAAACATAATCAAAACACTATTAACATTTTACGTTATGGTTGACTTATGTGCTTATTAAAGAAAAACTTGTTGGGGCTCCTGGGTGGCGCAGTCGGTTAAGCATCCGACTTCAGCTCAGGTCACGATCTCGCGGTCCGTGAGTTCAAGCCCCGCGTCGGGCTGTGGGCTGATGGCTCAGAGCCTGGAGCCTGCTTCCGATTCTGTGTCTCCCTCTCTCTCTGCCCCTCCCCCGTTCATACTCTGTCTCTCTCTGTCTCAAAAATAAATAAATAAATAAACGTTAAAAAAAAAAAAAGAAAAACTTGTTAATTTTGTAGTTAGGAAAGAAAATGAATTGCTATATATCAAGTCTAGGTGTTTATATTTGTATGTGTGGATGTGTCTGTGTGCCCATAGAATAAGATGTATTACTCTTTTTGTTAAATTTTAAGTTATTCAGGATGAAGTTATTATTTCTACATTATTTTCAGACCTAACATCAGGTTATTCTTCCCATTGTCAAATGCACACGTTAAAGAAGAAAATTATCAAAATCTCCCACACAATAGTATAGATTAAACCAATTATTTACAAAAAAATGTACACTTTCACTCTACTCCAACACACCAAATATAAGCATTTGTAATTTTTTCTCCATATAATTTTGTTCTATCTAATTTTACCCGTCATGTTTTTCCATCCTTAAGTTGCTGTGCCTAGTTTTCTAAATTTTCAAAGCAGTCGAAGCTTGCTCCTTAAATGCCCAGAATTACTGTCACACCTATAAGGAGTTTTGATTAATTTTGAATGTGTGTTCTAGAACAAGTTCTTAGACTTTAATATGTAAAACATTAACTATGTATTTTGTTACGAAAAACATGTGGTGAACAATGGGAATAATAACATTAAACTCATTTATTTAGGTCTTAGAGTCTTACTATTTTTCATGGAGCATCTCAATCTAATGCTTCATGGAACAAAGCTTGAGAAATTTTGATTTACTTTATGAAACTTTTTCCTGTCATATGTACTTGGAAAGATGGGCTCAATGAATAGGAAACTGGAATGAACAATAGAAGTTTTGAAATTCCATTTTTAGTCCTCCATCACACTGTGAGAAAAATAGCCCTTCTTCACCAGAAATAGGTATTTGGTCAGAACCCTCGCAAAGAATGATTCAGAAAAGTAGGACACTATCCTTCCTTGTTAACACATACTAATTTAAAGCAAATATAATGCACCTCAGTTCCTCAATAAGGAATTGATGCAAAAGAAGAAAAAGTAGTATTTAATAATACCTACTATAGCTTTCTGGGAAAGATCCCCCTGCCCTCCAGTTGGCTTCATTTCCTTGGTATTTTTTCACTACTTTATACACCTGACTTCACACAATGTCTTTCAGTTCAGCTAGCACATAAAACTACATATTCTTCTTGCATAGACACTATACCTGTCACTCAGAACACAGCAGAATTTCTTCCAGGAGTTTTTACTTTTATATCTGCTTTCATCCAGGGATCTCATAAAACCTGGCAAACATGATCTCATTATTCCTCAGGATCTTCATGTGAAGTTGGTGGGTGGCCAGTATTTTGTAAAGTGCTTTATCCAGTTTACATGAAGTATTATTCTCCATATTATGCAGCTTTTATGAGTGAGTAACGTGACCAAGGACATAGAAAATACACGCAGACCTACGAAAAGAACTTGTGTTAACAAGAAAAGCCCAGCACCTCATCTTTTTAGATCTTGCTTCTCTTCTATGTTGTAACAGCCTATTGCTCAACTCTGACATTTTATTTATTTATTTATTTATTTATCTTGCTACAGTCTTTATGAGGATTATGTTATTCTGCAGTTTCCCCCTCTGGGTTCTAGAGATGAATAGTCTGCATAAAATACAATGTAGTATGTGAGGTGTATCTTCAACTCCATTTTAAACCCACTAAAATGATGTAATCACTACTCAGCTTCATTTATTTTGAACCACACATCAAGAATCAGTGAGCTCATTAACACGTTTATCATCAAGAAAGAAAAATCTTTAATTCCAGGCTAACGGTTATTTCTGGGTTTAACAAAGGTAATATAGTACAGACGACTTCAGTAATGTCATGTTTATTCCTTGAATTGGGTGTGGTATACTATATATTTTATGCTATTATTTATAGCTTTTTATATATCTGCTATTTTATAATAATTAGAAAGGAAGAAAAGATATATTCATGGTGTTGCAAGCAATGAGTTAGATCAGGTAGGAAAAGAATCAGATTTGGTGATGGGGTGCTTGAATAGTTGGAATTTTTAGATGTCTTATGTTGAATCATCTGTTACACAGAGGAAGTATTGAATAGCATGTGGAGATTTGAAGCCTGGGAAAATTTAGATGGATTCTTGATTTGGAAATTATAGAAATATCAATTTGTGGTGAAGCAAGGGAGTAGATAAGATTCCTTGAGAGTTTGGATTGTAGATGAGTTAGAGGAAGAAAGTACCTAAGATTATATGGTGAGATAAAGTGACTTTAATGAGAGAGGCAGAGGAAAAGGAGTCGAGTAATAAAAAGGATATAATGGGTATCAGCTCAGAGTTAAACAGTGTGCCCCAGGTCCTGCCCCTGTTCCTCTGTTAGGGGCATCATAGTTCTCTGTAGCTTTGAAGTATACAGGATATTGTTGGCAGATGAGTTCCTCAGCTATCCTTTAAAGAAATTTGGGTGTGAAAAGAAGAGAGAGATAGGGACCCGAGATAGGGTAATAGCTGGAGAGGATATAGAAATGAATAGTATCTACTACTCTGTTATGCAGCAGTAGATAATAGAACCAAATAGAAATCCCTTAGAAATAAAAAAGGCAAAATCATGTAGAAGAGGTTGATCTTCATAATTAAAAACATGATCATAATTATAGCTAATAATTTCATACTTCATGTACATCAGACACTATTCTACCCACATGACATGTGTTAAGTAATTTACATCTCACAACTCTATGACATGATACTATTATTATCCTCCCAATTAACATGTAAGAAAGTGAGATACAGAAATGATAAGTAACCTAGACATTTGAATCTTGGCCATCTGCTTTCAAATTCTGAACTCTTAAATACTACGCTGTTGGTTTCGGGTTAGATCTTTGAGACAGAAGAAAAAGCACGAGTGAGTGAACCTGGGAACCCAAAGTGACAATGAGAATTTAGGCTCTTTCTGCAGTGGTGAATATAATGAAGGGCAAAATGATTATTATAACCTAGTAAAGCCACATATGATTTTCTGGTTTACTCCTTTTTGGAGATATTTTCTAGCAATGCTAGTATATAGTGTAAGATATTCTTTCAGTGGAATTATAGGAAAATTGGTTCACTGATATTAATAGACACATACACACAGTAACCTTACAAGCAATCAAATGAAGCGGATACCTAGATTTTTCTTTTTTAAAAAAAAATTTTAATGTTTATTTATTTTTGAGAGAGGGATGCAGTGCAAGTGGGGGAAGGGCAGGGAGAGGGAGACAACAGAATTCGAAGCAGGCTCCAGGCTCTGAGCTGTCAGCACAGAGCCCGATGCGGGGCTGGAACTCTGGAACCATGAGTTTATGACCTGAGCCAAAGTCAGGTCTTAATGGGCTGAGTCACCCAAACGCCCCTAGATTTTTCTAATATAGCACTTACTAGCATACTTCTGAAATGCAACACATTTAAATACTTTTCATAAACAAAGTCCTAATATTAGGCAATATTTACAAGGAATTGAAAAATGTCTTTTCATTTGTCTTTAATATTTCACTATTAAGGTTTAACACACATGAGTTTATAGGGAAGGACATTTTCAAATTAGAATAAAAGTAAGGAGGAAAAATAGCTGTTTTTGCTGATTATGATATTAAAAGCTTTTCCTGAGCTGAAGGTAGAAAACATGAAGCCAAGCCCCCTCCCTGACTGGGGGGACATAACAGGGAGACAGAACAATAAACATGGATTTTTAATATGAGCTAAGAAATCCTAGGGGCTTGGGTCCACCAATTAAAATAGTTAAGCATGCTATATTTAGTCACTCTGTGAAATAATATTCTACTTACATATTCAATTTACCAATTGTTCAAATAGTTTTTCATATTCAGATAATGGCTGGAGCATGGGTTTTTTTGGTATTTACTCAGAGTCCTAGAAATGACAAAAAGGTAATTTTTCTTTTCTTTTCCATCAGAGTTATGCCAAACCACATATATGTGGATTTCATATCTAATTGAAAACAATTTTAGCATCGAATTAGCGTTTTTAGATTTTTAATTTTTTATTTATTTAAGAGACAGTGAGCAAGAGTGTGGGAGGGGCAGAAAGAGAGAGACAGAGAAAGAGAGACAGAGAGAGAATCCCAAGCAGGCTCTGCCCTGTCAGTGCAGAGCTGAACACAGGGCTTGAACTCACCAACCATTAGATAATGACCTGAGCCGAAACAGAGCCACCCAGGCACCCCTGGGTTTCCCTGTTTGTTGTTGTTGTTGTTGTTGTCGTTGTTTGTTTGTTTTCTAATCACATGCAATGCAGATAAAAGTGTGAGCACCAGCTATGGGACTCCTTTGGACAACTGCATGATGAACATTGTTTTGACAAGAAACTTTCTTTCTATAGCACTAAATGCTTCATTTTTATAACATACAATGCTTCCTTCATGAGTTTACTACTTGTCAAAATATTTGTTTGAATTATGTAGACACCAGTGATGTGTTTTTTGATTTGATGTGGTAAGAACTAATGGTTTTATGGCAAAAGGTAAGCATTTTGACATTTTAGTTTTTATTTGTGTTTTTATTAAACTTTTTATTAAAGGCATGCTGTTACTTATAAACTATGAATGGCAAATAGGACATCTAGCATCTTGTCTGGCAGTAAAAGCAAATCATTATTTTATTTTAATTTGTTATCAGCTATAAAAGGAAAAGAAGTCACAAGTCGATATTAAATTAAACATAAAAGCAGAGACCCAAAGGCTAGTAAGTGACAAGAGATGCTACTTTTCAATGTTATATTTGGAATAAAAATTACAGTCAGGCAGGCGTGTGAGTTTGAACTTGAGACAAATTAAATGTTTTTTTTTGTTTCAAGTAAACAAATCATTATAACTCTTGGTTTGCAAAGTTATGGCAGGTATTTTATGTTTCATAATATCATAGTTACTGACTGAAATCCAATAAAATTTTATTTGTAGAGGACCTTGAGGCCACTTGCGTTTTTTTCAATAAACCTTAATAAAAAGAATTTTCTGTTATTTATGTTTACACACATAAAGAATTTAAGAGCAATGCTCAGACATCTGGTGAAGTAAAAACAGTTTCATAACCAAGGTGAACTAGGGTGAATGCCCCTGTTAATGAGGTCAGAATTTGTTATCTTAAAGATTAGTACTCACTAAAAAAATAATAATTTGTTATCTTAAAGATTAGTATTCACTAAAAAAAATAATACTTTGTTCAATTAGATGTCTGGACCCAGGGAGCTATTGTCTAGCAGGATTAGAAATAAATTCACGCTCAAAAGGCTCAGTTTAAGTCTATCTTTGCTATTCTTGGGCTTTAGTCAAGTCCCTGACTAGTTACAGTTCTCTTATTAGTAAAATATAATCCTGTGACAATTTAATAAAGTAAATTATGGGGAAATTTGAAAAATATGTAATTATAAATGTTTAAAGTATATACTGCCTTATTCAATTATTTTTAAGTTAATAATAAATGTTAGAAATAAAATCATAAGCTTTATACTAAAGTTGGATTTTTTAATAAAAAACGCATTTCTACAGTTTCTGAGTCTGGAGGATAATGGAGGCAGCCATTATATCTTCTGAGAGAAAGATATAAAGAGATAGAGGCAGAGATGGAGAGAGGAGAAGGAGAAAGAATGAGCACATCCCAGGAGATAAACACACATGACCTACCTTTTGTAAAAATCCCTGGAGGCAGAGATTATTACAACCAACAAATTCCAACGGAACTCTTCCCAAGATGCTCGCATGTCAGGGGAGAGGGGACTTAACAGAATATGAGAAAAGAGAAGAAGAAGGTGGAGAACATAGATGAAACATAGGCAAAATCACCATTAGAAAGCCCAGCCCAACATTTGGTCCAACAGACTGCAAGTCTGGGAATCAATACTTCACAACGCTCACTAGAAAGTAGGAGGTTGCAGGTGTACAGGATACGGGTGGGAATCCCAGAGAAGCACTGCCATGGGGAAGATCAGACACATAGGGAGGTGCAAGTACCCCATATTTAAGTGACAGTGAAGTAAAGAAGAAAGAAGAGGGGAAAATTAAAATTCTTACAGGAATGAAAGAAACAAATACCCCTCACCTTTCCAACAATCAACAAAATTATCATACTTCACTGGACTGACAGAAGAAAAGGGTACTTGAACTAGAACCAGTGTCAACAACCTTCTACAAAGAGAAAAAAACAATCAACTTAAATCATACAATTCTATAAAAAATTTCAAATCAAAACATTTCAGCTGATGAAACCACCCCACAAAGAAAACAGTTAAGGATCAAAAGAAAACTGAGTGTCACACAATGCTTAACAGTGAATTCAACATCTTTAAACAGGCATTTGAAGAAATTATGCAAACGGAATCAGCAATTTAAGATTATAATGGAAATGGACAAAAAATAATCAGGAAGAGTTACAATTAGATTTAATTAAAAAGTGGAAAGGCACAGTAATCAAAGAATATGGTATTGTTGGAAGAACAGAGAGTTTAGAAATGCACCCAAATACATGTAGTAAATTGATATTTGACAAAGGAGCAAAGGGAATACAAAATGGAGCAAAGATTATCTTTTTAACAAATAGTGCTGGAACAACTAGACATCTACTTGCAAAAAGAAAATCTAGACACAGACGTTACATCTTTAACAAAGGTTAACACAGAATGGATCACAGACCTAAACATAAAACACAAAACCATAAAACTTGTAGATTTCAGAGAAGGAAATCTAGATGACCTTGGGTATGGTGATAACTTTTTAGATATAACACCAAAGGCAGTGTCCATGAAGGAAAGAGTTGATAAGATGGAAATCATTAAAATTAGGAACTTCTGCTCTGTGAAAGACAATGTCAAGAGAATGAGAAGACAAGCCACTGATGGGAGATAAGGTTTGCAAAGAGCAACTCTGATAAAAGACTGTTAACCAAAATATACAAATAACACTTAAAACTCAACAGTAAGGAAACATACGACACAATTTAAAAACGGGCCAGAGACCTTAACTGAAACTTTACCAAAGAAGAAAAACAAATGGTAAATACACATTTGTTTCACATCATATGTCATCAGGGAAATGCAAAGTCAAATAACAATGAGAGGAGCACCCGGGTGGCTCAGTGGGTTAAGCGTCTGACTTTGCCTCAGGTCATGATCTCTGTTTGTGGGTTCAAGCCCCGCGTCGGACTCTGTGCTGACAGCTCAGAGCCTGGAGCCTGCTTCAGATTCTGTGTCTCCCTCTCTCTCTCTGCCCCTCCCTTGCTCACACTCTGTCTCTCTCTCTCTCAAAAATAAATAAACGTTAAAAAAAAATAACAATGATATATCACTACCCGCCTATTGGAATGGCCCACATCTGGAGCCCTAATAATATCAAATGTTGATGAAAATGTGGAGTAAGGAGAACTTGCATTTGTTGCTGATGGAAATGCAAAATGTATAGCCATTTTGAAAGACAGGTTGGTGATTTCTTACAAAATTCAACATTTCCTTACCATATCAATCAAACTCCTTAGCATTTACTCAAAAGAGCTGAAATTATGACCACACAGAAGCCAGCACACGGATATCTATAGCAGCTTCATTTGTAATTGCCGGAACTTGGAAACACCCGAGAATTTTTTCAGTAGGTGAATGGATAAATCAACTGCTACATTCAGATAATGGAATGTTGGTCTACAATAAAAAGAAATAGGCTATCCATCCATGAAAAGACTTAGAGGAACCTTAAATACATATTACTAAGTGAAAGAAGCCACTGTGAAAAGACTGAAATACTGTATGTTGTATAATTCCAACCATATGCCCTTCTGGAAGAGGTAAAACTATGGAGAAAGTAAAAAGATTAATGGTTGGGCAACATGGGTAAAAGGGAGTGGGAGATACAGGCTTCCAGTTATGGAACGAATAAGTCATGGGAATAAAAGTCACAGCCCATTAAATATAGTCAATGATATTGTAATAATGATGTGTCAAGATAGAACATACCTACACTTGTGGTGAATAGAGCATAATGTATAATAACTTGTCTAATCACTATGTTGTACACATAAAAATGATGTAACATTGTGCGTCAACTATACTAAAAAAAAAAGACCATTGGTTGCTAGGGATTGGGACAGGGAGAAGGGATGAATAGGCAGAACACAGAAGATCTTAGGGGCACTGAAAACACTGTGTATGATACTCTATTGATAGTTACAAGGCATGTCCAAGCCCATGAGTGTACAATAGCAAGAGTGAACTGTATTGCAAAGTATGGTCTTTGGATGATTATATGTCAGTGTAGGTTCCTCAATTTTAAAAAATGTACCCACCACTCCAGTGAGAAATCTTGATAATGGAGACTATGCTTGTGTGGGTGTAGGGAGTATATGAGAACTCTTGGTACCTTCCCCTCAATTTTGCTGTGAACTTAAAACTGCTAAAAAAAATAAAGTCTTAAAAATTGTACATATTTAAGTTGGAAATTTGGTGATCTGATGTAGATTTACTTTGTGAAATAGTTACCACAATCAAGCTAATTAACATATCTCTCACCTCAGAGAGTTACCATCTTCCTTTCCCTCCCCTTCCTCTCCCTTCCCTTCTCTTTGCTTTACTTTTTCTGTATGTGATGGGAACACTTAAGATCCACCCTCTTAGCAGATTTTAGATCTACCATTAAGTAGTGTTAACTATGGTCACAGTGTTGCATATTAGGTCTCTGGAACTCATTCATCTTGCATAACTGAAATTATGTTTCCACTGACCCACATATCTTCATTTCCCCCTCCTCCCAGCCCACAGTTACCATCATCATACTCCGAGATCATGCAGTATTTGTCTTTTTGCATCCAGCTTATTTCACTTTGCATAATGTGCTCCACATTCATCCACATTGTCACACATGGCGTACAAATATTGTATGCATATACAATGTTTTCTTTACCTCATTCATCTGTTGATGGACATTTAGGTTGTTTCCATATCTTGGCTCTTGTCAGTCATGCTGAAATTAACATGGAGTGCAGATATCTCTTCCAGATCCTACTTTCATTTCCTTTGGGTATATACTCATAAGTGGAAAACGTAATCATAATGCAGTTCTGTTTTTAATTTTTTTAAGGAAACTGCATATTATTTTCCATAGTGGATTAGCTACCTTTTTTTTTTTCTTCCAGAAATGTTTTTGTCCTCATTCCCTCATCACTTACTGCTTTCTGGCCTAGATACATGTATGTTGGACCACTAGATACTGTTTATCAGTCATTGTGATTCAATTTTTGTTCAGTGCGTTTCTTTCTTTTCAGTTAGTTTCTACCAGTGTGCTCATTGATTATTATCCTACAGTGACTGAACTCCTATAATCTCATGTAGTCAGTGTTACCTTTTAGATACTGTATTTTTCATCTCTAGAAGTTATTTTAGGGTTCATTTTATATTTCCATTTCTCTGTATATTATGTCCATATTTTTCCTTAAGTAGTGGCACATTGTTATAAGAGCTATTTTAATCTCTAGCTGTTATTTCTGGGGTTTGTGTGTGTGTTGACTAATTTTTCTCCTGGGTGTTCATTACACATTCTTGCTTCTTTGATCTTGGATATTTTGAATTTTGTTTTTTTTGTGTGTGTGTCTAGATTTTGTTATCTTTCTTGAAAGAGAACTGGAGCTGGTTTTGGCAGGTAGTTAAGTTTCTTTGGTTTAATTTTATCCTTTGGAGGCTGGTTTTTAAGCCATATGATGTTATGTGTACACTGACATAAGACCTTTTTATGGTCTCTATGAGTGCCCCACATGATCTTTGAAAACTGTGGTCTCTGATTGACTGAAATTCAGTTTCCAGAACTATGATTGCTCTGGAAATCATTTAGTTCCTAGTTCTCTGATCACTCCTGCTAAGACTGGTGGAGTTCACCCTATGCATATACTTACGTGTCTTCAGCAAAGACTTGAAAGGATTCCTGAGACTTCTTTTATTGCGTAGTCCTTCTTCTCAATACCCCGCCATGCAATTCCCATCTGCCTCAGTTATTTGATTCATTAAAACTATTATGCCTTGTTTGGTTTTCCCCTTCCTGCTTACACATCCTAGAAATTGAATCCAGAGAGAAAGCTAGAGCAAGTGAACGGTTCCCCTTTGCTTCCTTTTAAAAAATCTTTTATTTTATTATTTTTTAAGTTTTTATTTATTTATTTTTATTTTGAGAGAGAGAGAGAGAATGGCAGAGAGCAGGAGAGAGAGAATCCCAAGCATCCTCTTACTGTCAGCACAGATCCTGATGCAGAGGGCTTGATCTCATGAACTGTGAGATCATGACCAGAGCCAAAATCAAGAGTCAGAAGTTTAACAGGCTGAACCACCTAGATGTGCCCCTTTAGTTGCTGCTGCTTTTTTTTTTTTTTTTTTTTTTTTTTTTTTTTTGCTACAGGGGATCACTACTCCCTGATACCTAATCATGTCCAGAAGCAAAATTCCAATTATCTATCTGTGCATCTATTATCCATCCATTGTCTATTCATCTATCTGGTATTTATCAATTTTATGCACAAGTATTTCACTTACATGCTCATCAGTGTTCATTAAATATTCTCTCTTTTTTTCTTTCCTTGTCTTAGGCAAACTGAAGAAATATGGGTCCCCAAGTATAATCATCTGACCTTTCCCTTATGTGAGCTTTTTTTTCTTTACTCGCTACTTCAGATATTTCTTTTTAAGCATGTTTTTTAGCTTTGTTTTTGTGATTTTTTTTAAAACTATTTTCTCTCTATTATGTTTTCCCTTTCATTTCTAGACCAAGCACTCTTCAGGCTGACTTTTTGTTAGTTAGGTGTTTATGATCTAACATGCTTGCAACAGTTCTACTAGTAAAATTTTTTTGTAAGAGAGATTTGAGGATATAATTGGGTCAGTGGTTCACATTAACAACCACTATGTTAGTAGTCAAGCTTGAAAGACTCTGACATTTAACATTATTTTGATAAGAAAGTCATTTTTTTCCTGATGCTTATGCAGATGAAATAAAAATTACCATCTTCTTATAGTCTGCCTACCAATGCATGATGGTTAAATTATATGAAGGAAAGATAAAAATAAATTAAGAAGGTTTTTCCTTCAGTAAAACATTTGATTGCGTGATTTGATTGATAAAGTGAGAATAAATTGCTTTCTTTTGTACTCTTCAGAAATTGGTAATCATTGGATGATTAGCTGACAACTTTACATTTGAAATGTGCTGATCAGCTTGTTTTACCTTAATAACCCTATGATAGTGACCACCTTATCTTGCCCTTTAATTTTAAAAATAATGAAATAATTTTTTATCGTAGTCTTTTCCACTGTTCTGCCCAATTACTTCAGTGCTGAATGGTACTTTGCATTTTTGCTGGTCCATTAGTCCCATATCATGCTCTTTCTCAACTTCCATATTCAAATATAGGATAATTAAATGCCGTCTTTTAGCGTCTTATAACCTTGACACATAAATTCTCTTTTCTCAGTGGTACAAATTAATGGATAAACGACAACCTACTAGAAATTGTAATGAGACATTACTATTTATAAAATGTTAATGTACATTAAATGCTAAACAAGAATCAATAGTATATAGCTATTATCCATATAACTGAAGGATATAGGATATGAAGTGAATATTAAACTTTTAAATTAGCACATTAGATGGTAGATATATAGAGAGATATAGATAGATATAGAGATATATCTATATAGATATAGAGATATAAGTGTTTCCAAAGAAGTGGAATTGAATTATACTTTGAATTATGAATAGAATTTAATCAAGGCAAAATATTTAAGGAAGGAAAAAAGAAGAATATCTGTGGAGATCTTGAGAGGAGAGATACACTTAAGAAGACAAAAGAAAACCAGTGTAACTTGAATAGAGATTATGCAACATGATGTTGGAGAGGACTTTTAGGGGGGTTTATAAATACAGTATGACAAAAATAAAGGGAATGTGAAATTTTCATCTATTTGTTTAGTCATTCACTCAATACCTGCAGGACAGTTACTATGCTCTGTTTTGTGGCATTAAAAAATAAATAAGGCATGGCCCATTCCTTCAAAGAAATCATGAACATAGTTGAGGAAGAGGCACAAACAGCATAAATATGAGCAAGAAAGTCAGTCTAAGGGACAAGTACTACATCAGCCACATTGCTAGAAATCATTATATACCATTTCCAATGAAGCACACATTCAATTGAATTATAAAGTATTTAGAGATGCAGCTTCTAGAATGGTGGAATAAGGATCTCTCAATATCTGCCCCCTATAAAAATATAACACTTGCACATAAGGGCAAATTCAACTGTTTCTGAAATCTTAAAATGAACTGAAAGCCTTAAGAAATCCAATGATTATTTATTTTAAAAAAGAAAAAGTGGAATCTCTGTAAGAGCCAGCCTTGTCTTTTACCTTGCCCTGATCATTTCCTCTCCCACCACATCACTGTGGTAGTTTTGGAAGCCAACATTCTTGCAACTACAGAAACTAGGAAAATCAGGAGCCTGGTAGCCACTGGGGGAGGCAGGACAGACAAATCTGAGGTTCACCTAAAGCATCATCCTAGAAAATTGGCATTATTTGGCTTATCTGAAAATTTCCCAGAAAAGTTCAGTTTTTAGGGTTTGTTTCTATTCAATCTGAGAGCTTACTCTTTATGAACAAACAGCTCTACCTACAGAGCATTTATAAAAAATAATCAGCAACAATTGTTTTAAGTTCACAGCTGCCTGAGGTGGCATCATCAATGGGAGTTAACAAAAGCCTGAAAAAGAAGCCCTAAGAGAAAAAATGGAGGAATTGAATGGTCTTGAAGGGCTTTGAAAGCTCTTATACAAATCTGGAAACCTAGAAGGACATGCAGACATCTTCAGGAAAGATCTGAAAAGGCCTAATGCTCTTACCTCTGGCTGATCTTGAGGTTCTGTATAAGTTGCCTAGGGCAACTGTAGATTCACTACCAGAATGTTAAAAGTTGAAACAAACACAGGCTCAGTGCCCTTCAGCAAAGGTTGGGAGATTTAAAGAGTTCAAAGAATAAAAGAATATTTCAGTAAAATTATTTGATTACCAAGATAATCAAGCAGGCAATTCAGTGGCCACGTATGACAGGGAATTTAGACTTGACAGAATTAGTTCACTAAGAAAGTCACTAATGAGCAAACAGAACATGGGCTTTACTGAAGAGGAGTTCAAGAGACTGAACATCAATGCGGCAAAGTCCAGCTTCCTCCCGGAAGATGAGAAGAGGAAGCTTCTTGATTTGCTCTACAAAGCCTATGGGATGCCATCTTTGGCTGCTGCAGCAGGGCAGCGTCCCTGAAGACGTCACAGCCACCTCTCCAAGCCCTCACCCTGTGGATGGAGCCTCCCTGACTCGGGGGGCTGGAACGACACTCCTACCTTTACTCCTTCAAGGAAGACCAGGGTTCCCATAGTCAGCTACTGCTGCTCTTGAAGCCTGTGTGCCTGTTTCTGTACACGTGAATACTTCGGCACGCTGTATCTCTCCTCGGACTGTGGACCAGAGTCTGGTTGAATCTGAAACCTTCCTATGGGGACTCATGATGAAAATCTGGTGCTCAATGAAGAAGCTAATGGCTAAAAAAAAAAAAAAAGTTTCTTAGTTTCATTACAGAAAGTCACTAATGAGCAAATAGTGGCAGTAACAACAACAAAGAGCAGCAACAAATCCTGGCAGGTGGGAAGGCCTCTGATTTCCAGAGCTGTTGCCAAGATACATTATTTAAAACTTGAGGTCTCCTGGGTGGCTCAGTAGGTTAAGCATCTGACTTTGGCTCAGGTCATGATCTCACAGTTTGTGGCTCTGCGCTGACAGCTCAGAGCCTGGAGCCTGCTTTAGATTCTCTCTCTCTCTCTCTCTCTCTCTCTCTCTCTTTCTCTCTGTTCTTCCCTGCCTGTGCACACTCTCTCTCTCTCTCAAAAATAAATAAATACACATTAAAACTTAAACACAGGTCAATTGAGACGGTCTTATTTGAGGATCTAAAACCAGAAAAAAATATATATAAAAATGGAGGTTTATAGACCTGCAGGGCACTACCAAGCATAAAAATGTATGTCTAAAGTGACTTCTGGAAGAAGAAAAAAGAAGGAGAAGAATAAGGAAGAGGGGAGGGGAGAGAGTAACAGGAGGAATATTTGAAGATATAATAGCCCAAACTTGCCGGATTTGATTAAAAATATTAATCTGCATATGCATGCAACTTAAAAAAAAACTCCAAGAAGGAAAATTCAAAGGAATTCACATCTAGATACATTATAGTCACACTATCTAAAGCCAAAGATGGAAAGAGAATCTTGTAATCAAAAGGAGAGATGCAGTTCACGAAGTCCTTGCAGCTATTTCCATTTTCAATGAGAAATTTTAGATGTTCCTCTTAAAATATGTCAAGTGGTATAAAGTTCCTTAAAATTCTTATTAGAGTACTAGACACAAAGGATTTGGAGACTAATAATTTAGGATAAAAGCAAGTCATGATTAATTTTACTGGAGTGGAATAAAAACAACTGTGTGAAAGATATTTTGAAATCATTATTAATTGAAAAGGAATATACGAATATAGTAAAATATTCAAGTAAAAAAGTATATGAAAAGAAATGTTTCCATTTTACCTATATCCAAGTACTGCTAATGCTTTCTTTAGTAGCCTATATATAGAAATGTAGACATGTACTTTTTTTTTTCATAAAGGTTAGCATAATTTGCTTTTTTCTGTTCAATTTTTATTGCATCATCAGAAACTTAGCTCTGCAATCCAGCTAGATTTGGAGGGAAATAAGGAAAATATGGAACCCATAGAACTGCAGGGACAGCACAAAGATTATAGGATATTTCCAGAAGAATGGGGTGGAGGGGTGTTTTCCTGAGCTACAGAAGGAATGGTCTGGTAGTTGAGATTGACAAGTCAGTTTTTTCAGACTTATCCACAGTCAACAATGGTTATCTTCTTGCCACTCTTGGATCCAAAGCGTTCCTTGGCTTCCACAATATTCCTGCCCTCTTTCACCTTGCCAAAGACCACATGCTTGCCATCCAGCCACTCAGTCTTGGCAGTGCAGATGAAAAACTGGGAGCTGTTTGTGGTGGGTCCACCATTTGCCATGGACAAGATGCCAGGAGCCATATGCTTCAGGATGAAATTCTCATCAAAAATTCTTCCCATAGATGGATTTGGTGCCAGTGCCATTATGGCAAGTGAAGTTGTCACTCTGGTGCATAAACCCCAGAATAATCCTGTGAAAGCAGGAACCTTGATAGCCAAATCCTTTCTCCCCAGTACTCAGAGCACGAAAGTTTTCTGTTGTCTTTGGAACTTTGTCTGCAAACAGCTCGAAGGAGATGTAGCCCAAGGGCTCGCCATCCACTGCGTTGTGGAAAAACACCATGGGGTTGACCATGGCTGGGCAGCAGCGTCTCCAAAACATAATCTGCTTTTTACAACAAACTCTGCTAATCTCCCATATCACGTACAGATATTTCTGCCTCTAATTCTTTAGAATCCCATATTTTATTGTAATATTCCAAACTACTTAGATGGTTTCAATATTTGACTCAGAAAATTAGATTTAGGATTAACCTTCAAGGTAGCAGTTTTCTAGTTGACCTTGATGTAAAAGGCATGGAAGATAGAAGGAACAACCACAGGGGAGGTAGGAAAATGTGAAACAGTAGTGCATTGCAAAGAATGAGTGTGGTCTATGATTGCTGCAGCTGGTTGCCCACACAATAGATGTGGTAGCAAAGTGTGGGGTCGCCCTCAGAGTCATCAGCTTCTTGTTAACCTGTGGATTTTACTTTCCTATTAAAAATATACACAATAGGGGTGCCTGGGTGGCTCAGTCGCTTGGGCGTCCGACTTCGGCTCAGGTCATGATCCCACGGTTCGTGGGTTCGAGCCCCGCGTCGGGCTCTGTGCTGACAGCTCAGAGCCTGGAGCCTGCTTCGGATTCTGTGTCTGCCTCTCTCCCTGCACTTCCCTCACTCACGCTCTGTCTCTCTCTCAAAAATAAATAAGCGTTAAAAAATTAAAAAATATATATACACAATAGCCAAAAATGGAGCAACAAGCAAGCCAAACGTCATCAAACTCCTCACAACTTTCTGAAATATAGCTTCTGTAAGCAAAACATTGTAATAAACTTGCTTATTTTGGGAACTCATAATGTCTGAAACAATTTGTGCAAATTAAAAAATAGTATTCCTTAGAAATTATGCAGGTGAAAAGCATCTTTGCACCAGTGTTAATGTATTTTAAGTAATCACGAATTAATGAACGTGGTCTTGGCTATGATATTACAACAAATTATTGTATAAATTGCATCATACAGGGTAATGTTAAAACTCTATATCTTAGAAATAAACTGAGTATCAATAAGAGGAAACCAAAATTTGATTGGAATTCTAGGAGCATGGAATTACTCCCAGAAATAGCAACCAAAATTTTATTAGAACAAGAGATGTATGTAAGCCTCTAAGAACCGTTAGAACTGTGCAATATGAACCATTTTATTGAATGCTAGAATTTATGATTGCATATAAATATAACTGAGTTGCACTGAGTACTTTGGGAACTCAATTAAATTTCCCCCCTTCCTTAGATGTTAGATAAAAACACAACATAGAGCAACATCTTCAGACAACATCATGGCAGGAACCTTATTTTAAATCTTCATACCATCCCAAGCATCATGTCAAAATATGTATTAAAGCAGATTTTACAACCCCATCTGTATACTAATGTGGGATGGGAGAATTTCTTCTTTGCCTACACAAACTGAAACGATTGGCAGGGTGTTTCTCCTTGCTTATGCATGCCACTTCATTCCTTGTAGTTCCCAGGGAACCATAGTGTCATAGAAATTTTAAACCACAGAATAGGAAACCTAAAACCCTATGTGATAGATAAAGAAATGCTTCTTAAGAAGACTAAGCTACTCACCTACTGTCATACAACAGTTGACATCAAAACTGAGATTACAATCCAAGATTCTCATAAAAAATGGAGACCTTTGAAAAACTGTAATTCTGTTACTTTTATTAAATGTTACATAAACTAACATGGATTCACCAACAAATCTAAATGTGGATACATAATATACTTTTATATTTAAACAAAATACCAATGGTAAGTTACTTGTTTGTCCCATTAATCTCTCCCTGGCCCTCCTTTTACTTATGCACTCAGGACGACTCCAAGACGTGAGTCAGTACCTGAAGAGTAAAGTTAATCCTAGACACTCTATAGTTGGAGGTGCATAAATAGTATCACCTGCAAGAAAAAAAGCAAAAAAGAAAGAAAAGCCAAGCCTAGAAGGAACCTTCTACCTGCCTTTCAGAAAATGAGTAATTGTGCATTGGAAAAGGAGAACAGAAGCTAAATCACCTGTGTGTGATATTAGGCTTGTTCAAATAACAAAAAATCGGTTTGGGAGTCACAGCTCTAACTGTTGACTACTCTGCCCCCAGAGTGAATGGAGGGCAGAGGGGGACTAACAACATCACGAAATAAGTAAGCAGTTCTTTTAGATGAATAAACTCAAGGGAAATGAGTGTGAACAGGGACCGACCTTCTAAAGCAATCGGGAATGAGGACTTCTGCATGTGTGGCTGGAGGAAAGGAGGTAAGGGACATAGAAATAGGCAAGAGGCAGTGAATACTGGTGTTCTAAAAATACCACACTGTTATTTAAGACTCAGAACTACAGGGATGCTGCAGACATGGAAGATACGTCTGAGAAGCATGAAGCAAGAACTCCCCATCTGTAAGGGACAGAGGCCGGGCCAGAGAATACCGGTTGTCTACCTGGACTTCTAGTGCGTCTTTCCTCACACAATTAAGAGCATCATGGACAGACAACTGCGTGTGTCTGGGAAAGAGACCTCCAGAGGAGAGTGGGAGGGATTTGGTAGATCTTCCTGGTAATCACTGTGCCACTGTGGAGAATAGATCTCTGAGACAATCAGCTTTGTGCAAGTCCCAATACACAGATTTGTAATCTCTCATATTGCATAATATCCTAGCATATCTACGTTCTATAATGAAAAGAAAATCATGCACACACGTTAATAAGAAAATTTGGATTTGAAATAATATCCAGTTTCTCAAGGCATGAGACAGACCTGTATTTCTTATTGACATAGAAAATTGTCATTTTTCTCTAAATCAGAAGAATGTTTATTCCTAGGTGATCTATGTTTTATAAAGAATTTATATATTATTTAATGTCATCTTTCATAGAAGATCAAAAAACTGTCTTTACAGACAGTTACACTGCCATGGGCACTAGCTACATATATAATTAGTATTTTATTTATTTTTCTACATTTTATAAAATTTAATGTACTTCCATTTATGACCAGGGGTGATAGACAAGATTAATTTTTATCACTATAAGAAGTTGTCCATTTCCTGTAGGCTAATGAAGGAAGCCCAGGGTCTCTTGCTGCCTTGAAATATATATATATATATATATAATCAGACATATAAATGCATAGGATGCTGAAGAAAGTAGGAAAATGGGTTAAAAGGATGCAGGCCCTATAAATTCAGATAAGCATTTTAATATATTATCATGAGGAAAATCAATGGTAGCTTAACTGATTTGCCCTGAAGTCATGTATCTATGACCAACCCAAGAATTAGGGGATAAATTCCAAATTCTTGTGACTTTGGCCATACTTTCTTATGACTACAACATATTGCTTTTTCTAAACCACCACTGGCACTACCTCCTCTTTCTAGGGGAAGGAACTTCCCAAAGTAGGTTAGAAAACCACACCCGAAAAACAAATTAATCCAGTGAAGAAATGGCCAGAAACCTGAATAGACACTTCTCTAAAGAAGACATCCAGATGGCCAACAGGCACATGAAAAGATGCTCAACGTCGCTCCTCATCAGGGAAATAAATACAAATCAAAACCACACCTCACGCCAGTCAGAGTAGCTAAAATGAACAAAACAGGAGACTATAGATGCTGGCAAGGATGTGGAGAAACGGGAACCCTCTTGCACTGTTGGTGGGAATGCAAATTGGTGCAGCCACTCTGGAAAACAGTGTGGAGGTTCCTCAAAAAATTAAAAATAGACCTACCCTATGACCCAGCAATAGCACCGCTAGGAATTTACCCAAGGGATATAGGAGTACTGATGCATAGGGACACTTGTACCCCAATGTTTATAGCAGCACTCTCAACAATAACCAAATTATGGAAAGAGCCTAAATGTCCATCAACTGATGAATGGATGAAGAAATCGTGGTTTATATACACAATGGAGTACTACGTGGCAATGAGAAAGAATGAGATATGGCCTTTTGTAGCAACGTGGAGGGAACTGGAGAGTGTTATGCTAAGTGAAATAAATCATACAGAGAAAGACAGATACCATATGTTTTCACTTTTATGTGAATCCTGAGAAACTTAACAGAAGAGCAAGGGGGAGGGGAAGGAAAAAAAAAAAGGTTAGAGAGGGAGGGAGCCAAAGCATAAGAGACTCTTAAAAACTGAGAACAAACTGAAGGTTGATGGGGGGTGGGAGGGAGGGGAGGGTGGGTGATGGGTATTGAGGAGGGCACCTTTTGGGATGAGCACTGGGTGTTGTATGGAAACCAATTTGACAATAAATTTCATATTAAAAAAAAGAAAAGAAAACCACATTACACAACGTGATGTTTGGTTCTCTGTCCTCTGCAGCATCTTGTCTTTTGTTTGAATTCTAGGTCAAGATAGAATTGTTAAAGGGTCTATTTAACACTGAATCAGAAGGAATCAATAATAAAGATGCTGTATATTTTGAGGGCATTAAATAACCACAGCATATATTTCTTTTCGGCTTTCCAAGAGGCAGAAATCACAATAAAATTGACAATTGCAATTTTCCAGCCAAGTTAAATTCCAAATCCATGATTTTTTCAAAATAGAAAAAAACTATATCTTAGTTTTCAGAAGCAAGTTATTACAACTCAAATTGTGAGTGGGCAAAATATGCAACAAAAGTTGCTTTTGAACAGAACGTATGAAATTGTCTTTTGAAAAGAGTAAAACAAATCAAACTTTCATAAATACTGAACCTTAGCCACTCGTTAGGAAAATGTTTTATAGCAAAGTAGTTTGTACCAATTTTCTGATAATAAAGAGACTTGTCCTAATATATCTGATTGAAAAAAAAAAAGTCCTCCATTTCCTTTCAACTTTTGTTGAAGTTGAGTAATTGCCGTAATAGCAAATGGCATAAGTAATGATACGAAGGATTGACTCAAGAGTAAAATCAATTCCTGAGGAGAAATGCTTTTCAGGCAACATAAAGATCCTTTCCTTGGCCTGTGCTTTCCTGGCTTTCACTTCAGAGTGCCATGAGCTTGTCCCTCATATTTTATTCCTTTACAACAACGTGTGTGTCCTGAGGAATGGGAGAGCCTCTCATGGGGGGGGGGCGGGGGGGGCTCCTTCAGCCATCTGCTTTCCCACTATTAATTCTGATGTGTCTCCACGTAAGAAACAAATGCACTGGTCAAAAACTTTCCTTTTAACAAGCAGACTTAGAAATGAACATTTGAGAAAGTATTTCACAGAAGATACGTTTTTGCATGAAGAACATGCCATCCAGAGGTGAATGTTAGGGATGTTGTCGAATGTTCAAGATACAGCGTCAAGCCCATTTTCCAAGGTAACAATTCTTCAAAAAATGGGGAAAGAAAATGGCGTATTTAGCCTATAAAATGAAGGGCTAGAGAAAATTATGTTTACTGTTGTAACTAGCTCTTAGCAAATAGCTTAATTAAAGAAGCATGTGTAAGATTCTTTTTAAGCAGATTTTCTAAATAGTTATAGAGTGTTGATTCTTTGAATGTTCTTTGAAGTCAGACGGAATGAAATTTGTTTTGCAGCCCAACCACCTCCTAGCTTTACGGCTTGATCAAATTAATAACCTTTTATTTTCCTGAAGTTACTTTTGAGCCCTTTCAAATAACAAAATTGAGGGGTTATTAATGGAGAATTTTTGTTCAAAACTCCTGTGTCTTGACTATCTGTCTTCTTGGTTTATTTTTAGATGCCCCTACCAGAACATGATGTAAGAGGCGAGGAAGACATAGAAAGGAATTTTTCTTCTTGAGATGGGATGTAAGAAATTAATAGCAGGTGCTCTGGCATATGAACACACAGTCCCCAGAGGCCCAGTGTGAAGCAGCCTTTCTCCAAAAAGAGTAACTTACCCGTTATTGAATTCCTCCTAGGCAGTTAACAAATTTTCACTCCACAGGTTTGCTCTTGTTCGTGTGGCTGGTATTTTCTTATCTACTTTTAATTTATTTTCTTATGATAAAATTGAGAGAACTGAGCGTCCCTTGCTCAGTAGTAGCTCCTGGAGTGAAGTGAAAAGCTTTCTGCAGCCCTGACTATCAAATGCTCTCCCACCACGACATTGTTTATTACTAGATAAAAGTTTGCTGGTTATCTCTCCCTAGCACAACACCGATGACCACTGTGTATCCTTATCCCATCCCATTCTTATTCTATGACCACACAAAGTGCATCCTTTTTTAGTGGAAACATTGAAGCATATATGAACATCCTCCAGTCTTTTTGCAAGTCGTCAGCTTCAGAACTCTATGTGTAACTTAAAAGCATATTTATCAGGTGTTATTTATAAACGCAGCTCTCATGAAACTTCATGAGGAATTATTACACAGGATACATGACATGTTGAAACACATTATTAGCATTCCTGTGGAGGTTTCTCAATGGAGAAATTCAATTATATTTCCTCCAATGCCTTAACTGCTGCTTTCAGTGGTGTTGCCAGAATCCTGGAGAAAAATAAACATAACATTTCAATTATTATCATTAATGATTTCATACTGGTAAAGGTCATAATGCACTTTAATGCTACCAAGTGAAATGTTGCTAATCACCATGGCTTATTGATTCTCTTTAGAGATAAGTAGGAGCAAAATGTGACACAGTTTTCATTATTTAAGATCATACATACTTCAAGCGCAACAGCAATTCCAAATAGAAGCAATGTATGAATTTGGGGAGGAGCTTAAATCTTGGCAATTTTATTTGTCTAATAAGCTCAGTTAACTCTTCAGTTCTTTGCTTTTAGGAACTCAGGCAACTTCATTAAAAAAAGAAGAAGAAGCAGTCGGGGGTGCCTGGGTGGCTCAGTAGGTTAAGTACCCAACTTTGGCTCAGGTCATGATCTCAGGGTTCATGAGTTCGAGCCCTCTTGGACTCTGTGCTGGCAGTGAGGAGCCTGGAGCCTGCTTCAGATTCTGTGTCTCCCTCTCTCTCTACTCCCCGCCCACTCCTCTCTCTCTCTCTTTCTCAAAAATAAACATTTAAAAAATTAAAAAAACAAAACAGGGCGCCTGGATGGCTCCGTTGCTTGAGCAACCAACTTTTGATTTTGGCTCAGGTCACGGTCAGGGCAGTGGGATCAAGCCCCGCCTCTAGTCCCAGGTGGGGTTCTGAGCTGAGTGTGGAGCCTGCTTGGGATTCAATTTCTCTCTCTCCCTCTCTTTCTCTCTCCATCTGCCCCTCTCCCTCCCTCATGTTCTTTCTCTCTCTCTAAAATTAAAAAAAAAAAATGAGAGAGAGTTTGTTTTATGGTTCTGTTTAATAGACTGGAATTTTTAAACCATTTCGATGTTTCTTCATTTTGCTGTATTTATTCATTATGAACAAAATATTTATGAATGATAATGAAACTTTCAGGAATTGAGAACATTAAATTGAAATATTGTTTTTAAAACATTATTTTGATAAAATATGGCTAGTGATTCATTCTAAATTAGATGTCCATATGGCAGTAAGGATATCAGTATGGAGAGCTTAATTTTAATAAGAGGTAACTAATAATGCTATCAGGACAACTCTCTTTAGATGGTTGGTTTTACAACTTACCTCCATATTTTAATCTGTAAATTTTCTGTTACAAAATATGTTAAATAATGTGATTCCCTAAAAGCAAAAATGAACTACTGGGACCTTATGAAGGTAAAAAGCTTCTGCACAGCAAAGGAAACAACCAACAAAGCTAAAAGGCAACCAACGGAATGGGAAAAGATATTTGCAAATGACATATCGGACAAAGGGCTAGTATCCAAAATCCATCAAGAGCTCACTAAACTCCACACCCGAAAAACAAATAACCCAGTGAAGAAATAACCCAGTGAAGAAAACATGAATAGACATTTCTCTAAAGAAGACATCCGGATAGCCAATAGGCACATGAAAAGGTGTTCAACGTCGCTCCTTATCAGGGAAATACAAATCAAAACCACACTCAGATATCACCTCATGCCAGTTAGAGTGGCCAAAATGAATAAATCAGGAGACTATAGATGCTGGAGAGGATGTGGAGAAACGGGAACCCTCTTGCACTGTTGGTGGGAATGCAAATTGGTGCAGCCGCTCTGGAAAGCAGTGTGGAGGTTCCTCAGAAAATTAAAAATAGACCTACCCTATGACCCAGCAATAGCACTGCTAGGAATTTATCCAAGGGATACAGGAGTACTGATGCATAGGGGCACTTGTACCCCAATGTTTATAGCAGCACTCTCAACCATAGCCAAATTATGGCAAGAGCCTAAATGTCCATCAACTGATGAATGGATAAAGAAATTGTGGTTTATATACACAATGGAGTACTACAGGGCAATGAGAAAGAATGAAATATGGCCCTTTGTAGCAACGTGGATGGAACTGGAGAGTGTGATGCTAAGTGAAATAAGCCATACAGAGAAAGACAGATACCACATGGTTTCACTCTTATGTGGATCCTGAGAAACTTAACAGAAACCCATGGGGGAGGGAAAGGGGAAAAAAAAAAAAGGGGGTTAGAGTGGAAGAGAGCCAAAGCATAGGAGACTGTTAAAAACTGAGAACAAACTGAGGGTATGGGGGATGGGAGGGAGGGGAGGGTGGGTGATGGGTATTGAGGAGGGCACCTTTTGGGATGAGCACTGGGTGTTGTATGGAAACCAATTTGACAATAAACTTCATATATTGAAAAAAAAATAATGTGATTCCCCTAGTATTCTTTTATTATTTTAATCAGAAGTTGTTTTTAAAGCAGTTCTTGTCTGTAAACTTTTTTAGTCTATGATTTAATACAAAAATTAAAATTAAATATTTAGAAACTATTATAGAAATTACACAGAGTAATTTTATGTCTACCGAATCTAAAAAAATCTAGACTTGTATTTTGTATGTCTTTGTCGTTATTGTTTTCCTAGCAGTTCATTTTGTTAAATTTTATTAAAGTATTGCTGCATGATAGATTGATGAGAGTGGACATAAACTAGGCCCACAAACAGTTTAAGAAATTCTGTCCCAGAAGATCTTTGAAAGTTGAGCCAACATACGCTGAATTTCATTGTCTTTTTCTCTGTTTGCTCTTATGTTACAAGAAAACTTGCCGAGTTGCTCAGAAAGGTAACAGAATCCCCGCCCGCATTCTCTGGCTTCAAGCACGTTACAACCAGAATGAGATAAAAAAGCCCAGGTCCTGTAGCAGGACAATAAGCCTTTTCCAGATTTCAAGCCCTTGGATCACCCTCAGGCAACAACAAAAAGTGAATTCCTGTAATGCTCATAGCTGCTTGTAGATGTCCCTGCTCAGACTGCAGAGTTCACGTTCAAAGTGAAATGCAAAAATGACACATGCAGTATGATGCCAAGTCAGCTGCAGAGGCAAAGAGAGACTCTCAAAACTCAGGCTTTGCTTCCCCCCCCCCCCCTTGATTGTTGATGCTGATACAATGTTCCTTGTATCCCTCTGCACTTTACCACATAGACTTTCCTTCAGGCAACTGATCTGGGGAAAACCATAAGGAAAGTACTTTATCAGTTGGCTTTGGTGGAGGAGAGTCATTCTTCTAATTTACTGAAGAAAACTTCTAAGAATCAGCAATAACTCGGAATGCATCTTTGGGGACTGAGTTACCCTAGCCACCCTAAGAAGACAATAATATTAGTGGTCAGCAAATAAACAAAGAAATATCAAGAGCGAGGGGGCAGATGTGTAGGAGGAGTGGTGGCCAAACACACCCAACCTGGAAAACTCTCACAGGATAAAATTGTTACAAAGCCTCTTACTTAGTTTCTGTTTCCAGTCTCATTTCTCTTTCAATCTATTAGCAAAACACTTCAACTCCTTTCACATTTAAAATGTAACCTGATTATATGCATGAGTCCTTTTTTCAATGACTATAGCTTTTAGAATGAAATCCTCCTTGACTTGAGGCACAAATTTATCAGGTTCCTGCCAATCCCTCTCCCCCACCACCTTCCCCCACCTATCCTCATCTTTCCTTCCATTTCTCACTATTTGCACATATTTGCATTGAACTTTCAGCTCCATATTAACCAGGCCTTCTTCATGGCTGGGTCTTAGTAGCTTACCAATATTTACTTTTTTTTCATGGGCATGTCTGTGTGGGTAGGCTGTGGTCTTGCTTCATGTACTCTACATTCTGGGATCTAGGCTTAAGGAATGGCTTTTCTCTAGGACATTGTGGGTCCTGTGGCAGAAAAATAAAAGAAATAGATGTGATCGCAGTGGCTTATAAAACTTCTGCTTGTCACTTTCATCTACATTTTATTGCAAAAACAAATCACATAGCCAAGGTTATTGGGTGAGGGAAGGGTCTCAGGAAAGGTCCAGTTGAGGAGACAAAGGCTATTTGTAAACAATATTATAGTCTGTCATATCATCCTTCAAGATTTAATGTTCTACCATAACACTGTCTGCTTGTCACTATCATACCCTACGACTCTGTAGTCAAAGCGTCTGTGTCTGTTTCTTTACTATTTAGCTTGGAGATAATTACAAATCTGTACTGTGTTTCAAAAACTGGCATATATTTGGCACTCAAAATATTTGTGCATGGAAAGAGAGAAGGAAGGAAGGAAGGAAGGAAGGAAGGAAGGAAGGAAGGAAGGAAGGAAGGAAGGAAAACAGGTTTGGAGTAGCAATAGTTGTAATATACTTGTAGCATTGAATCCATTTAACGGAAAAGAACAACTTGCACAAGTCAATAGTTCATTAATTATTTGGGGTATCAGAACATATAATGTCTGAAAATATATATTTGATTTAAATGGTAGAATTATGATGTTTTCATTATGTAATTTATAAGAGGCTCAACTCCCTTTGAGGACTAATAGATTCTTTTATCTGTTATTTTTCCTTTTCTTTTTTTTCTTTTTCTCCTATCTTGCTCTCTTTATAAGAAGATTATGCTTGTGAGGGCCTCCATATTTGAATCATTTCCAGCTTCCTCAGTTTGTCAGCAATCTCCTGTCCTATGACGCCTCCCTTTAACTTGGACCTGATGGTTTTCAGTTTCATGGTCATTGATCCCTTATCATATTACTCAAAACAGTCTTTCCAATATTTCACTACATGGAACTTTCTATCTCTAATATGACAATTAGCAGAGCATTCTGCATCCTACTATCTGAAATTCTGTGGCCATTTCAATGAATTTCTTCATTTTTTTCTCCTCTTTTCTGAACCTGAAATTACTTATTATGTCCAGGCTTTCTCTTTCTTCTGTTTCAAAGACACATCTTTTTGCTTTGAAAGCTTCCTTCTCCACCAGGTCAAATGAAGAAACAATTCTTCCTGTGCAATTTCCTGTCCCCTATCATTCTATTTTCTATTTTTAATGTTATTCTTTTTGTTCTTTGATCTAAACACCCATCCCACCACACACACTTCTCTATTTAAATAACAAATGAACCAATGTCTCTCAAATTGTTCATCCCTCAAAACTAAACCTTTTTTTTTTTTTTGTTTAATATGTTGTGAAAGCAAAATATATGTGACCCTCCTCCAACTGAAATATCCACGTCTTTATTTGGTTCTTCTCTCAACAACTAGGTAATTTTTTTTTTCTGTTTCTTAAGCATACTAACCAAATCCTCAAACTTATTAATAATTAAGTGGCTTTACTTCAACCTTTAACTTCCTTAAATTCTAGAGCATGACACAAAATTTCTTCTTATCCTCTATATGTAAAATTTCATGCAATGTAAATCATTGAAATTATTATTTTTTTAAAGATTTTTGGAGAACCCTTAAAAAATATAAGGATTGGAAAAATGTCTTGGTGTCTCATTTATATTTCGGTAGTGATCCTATGTTGACAGCTTTTCTTCTCCAACAAGAATATCTAATATTAATACGAATATCTCAGTGTATGCTTATAATTTTATTCCTGTACTTCTATGAGAGTTCATATAATGGTGAAATTCAATAGAGCTTACAATGTAAATATCATTCTGGTATTTCAGGAGTAACTTATTAAACATAATGGAATGTTTTATTTTATGTATCATGTATCAAGCAAAATTAAACATAAGCAGGAAATATATGAACAAATAAATAAATATAAGCATTTTTGAGTAGTGCTCATTTAAAATTTCATTCTTCCATTTGAATTGAGATTGAGCAATAACTTACATCATTTTGAGCCTTTAGTTTTCCTGGGTATCTTTGAAATATTCCTCTTTTTTCTCTGTTCATACTACATACCTATAAAGCCTGCTACATATATAGAAAAAGGATGAGATAGAGTGGTAAATAGAGATGATTGATAGATGTGTAGAATTGGAAAGATGAAGGAGCAAATAAATGAATAGAATAAATTAACAAATGCACAAGTGAATGAATGAGTGAATGAGTGAGTAAATGATGGACTTTTGTTGATGCATCTCCATATCCCATACTTTCTCTTTACAACGAGTGCCTAGGCTTTACTTTGGATGACCAAGTTACACTTTTTTAGGTTTCAAACAGGGTTGAGTCTGGATTCCACCCTAAGCTCTACTCAGGATGCTCCTGATTAAGCTAATCTTAGTAATTCTATTGTTGCTGTTGCTCTTGACATCGTCAATGTGATTGTTTCAGGCTTGGCAATGCTTTAAAACTAAGATAAACCAACAGATGGTGCTCCTCTGGCCCTAGTGATTGGTTCAGTGGACATAATTTAGTTCAACTGGAGGGAAGCCCGTATCTTCTCTTAAATAATTATCAACTTGATGCAGTGCTCTTCTTTTAGATGTGAGTAAGTAAATAAATGCATGCATGTAGCCCAAATGGACAGCCACCTGACAACCATTAGGAAAGACAGGCTAAGGTTAAAGCCAACATAGCAAAGGAAGATTTGAAAGAATTACAAACAAATGGATGTGCAACCTTAAAGATATCAACCTGTGGATCAAGCAGAGTCTTCTTCTGCTCTAGACTTTCCAGCTTATGAGCCAATAAAGTCCCTTTATTATTTAAATGAGGTGAATTTTCTTTATTGGCTCTAACCCATATTCTAAATAACATAGATAGATACAGGTAGATGTATAGGTAGAGAGGGAGGGAGTGGGGGAGAGAGAGAGCACAAGCATTATGATACAGGATAAAGAAATAAGAAGAAGCATTTGTCCTTAGAGTGAAATGGGATAGGTTACTAGAATGAATATTTATCTGTGTGATCTACGAAACATTTGATTTACTCATTGCTATAACACTTGAGATTTCTAAATTCTGTAACCAAGCATTTTATATATGACCATCTTGATCATCAAATCAGTTCATGTGGGTGACAGTTGGTGATCAATCTTCCGATGCAATATTCAAAAGAATACAATGACCATATGTTAGTTGATGCAGTTGAGTTGAATATAAATGGTTGCATTTATTCTGTACTTTGATATTTAGGAAGTAAAAAGACATTTTGTTTTTCATTTTGCAATCCCTAAAAGAACAGCCAAAGGAAATGTTTGCTTCTTAGAGTATGAAATAATAGGAGTTTCTTAGTACAGTGTGAAGCCAGCAAACTTTTTTTTTTGTATTGAAGCATTTTATGAAACAAAATTAAATATCTAAATTTTTTCCAACCAAAATCCAAATAGGACTTTTCACTTATTTTTTCTCCCAATATTATCATTTTCTCCCAATATTCTCCCAGCATTATTTGTGGTGTAACAAAATAAATTATACAGATCCAGAAGAATGGGGCTTGAATTCTAGCTTTGCCATTTAACCATTGGTAAACTTAAGCAAGATATTAAATCTCTGTAAATTCCATATAAATTCTATGTAAGCTATACTAATGTGCGTGTGTGTGAGTGTGTGTGTATGGGAGACTTATTGTTAACCAGCAATGAGTCCTGGTATAAAGATATGTGTGCCTGTACATATATGATAAACAATTATATATTATGTAAAATAAGTTTAATAAATAAACCTTTCATTGATTACATAATTAGGTTTGATTTAATAATTATCTTGCCAATATTTATTTTGAGTTCAGTACTTTGGGGGACCTGTGATTTTATTTCTACAAGTGACATTACCCATGTGGGCCAGCCACCTTGCAAATAGAATTCATTGGTAAGAAGCAAAACTTTATCTCTTAAAAAAAAACAGTAGGAAAACAACCCAATTTTTTAAAGTGAGCCAAAGACCTTAACAGACACCTCACCAAAAAAGATATATAGATGGCAAATCAGCATGTGAAAAAAAATGTTCCACATATGTCATCAGGGAGATGCAAATTAAAACAAGATACCAGGGAGCCTGGGTGGCTCAGTTGGTTGGGTGTTCAACTTTGGTTCAGGTCATGATCTCACAGTTTGGGAGTTCGAGCCCCGCATCAGGCTCTGCGCTGACAGCTCGGAGTCTGGAGTCTGCTTTGGTTTCTGTGTCTCCCTTTCTCTCTCTGCCCCTCCCCTGCTCTCTCTCGCTCTCTCTCAAAAATGAATACACATTAAATTTTTTAAAAAAATAAAACAAAACAAAATAAAACAAGATACCACTACATACATATTAGAATGGCTAAAATCTGTAATACTGACAAAACCCAATGCCAGTGAGGATATGGAGAAGTAGGAACTCTTATTCACTGCTGGCGGGAATACAAAAGGGTCCAGCTACTTTGAAAGACAGCTGGCGGTTTCTTAGAAACAAAAACAAAAACTAAACATACCTTTTGCCATCCAGCAATCACACTGGTATTTACCCAAAGAGGTTGAAAATTTACGTCCACCCAAACACCTGCATGTGAATGTTTAGAGCACCTTTATTCATAATTGCCAAAACCTGAAGGAACCAAGATGTTTTTCAGTAGCTGAGTGGATAAATACTCCATAGCACATCCAGACGATGCAGTGTGATTAAGCACTATATAGAAATGAGCTAGGAAGCCATGAAAAGACATGGAGTAACCTTAAATGGGTACTACTGAGGGACAGAAGCCCATCTGAAAAGGCTACATACTGTATAATTCCAGCTATATGACATTCTGGAAAAGACCAAATCAGGGAGACAATAAAAAAGGTCAGTGGTTACCAGGGGTTGGGGATGCATGAAGGGATAAACAGGCGGAGCACAGAGGATTTTGGGGGCATTGAAAATACTCTGGATGATACTGTAATGATGGGCCCATGTTACTTTACATTTCTCTAAAACCACAGAATATACAACACCATGAGTAAACCAGGACATAAACAATGGACTTGGGCTGGTTATGATATGTCAGTGTAGGTTCTTGGATAGTTAACAAATGTCCCACTTTGGTGGGGCATGTTGACAATAAGTGAGGCTATGCATGCCTCGGGTGGGGAATATGGGAAACCCTGAAGCTTCCTCTCAGTTTTGCAGCGAACCTAAACCTTCTGTCAAATATCTTTGAAAACAAAAACAGCAACAACAAACTTTATGAGAGAGAAGAAGAAAATCACTGGACTTGAGTGAAATATTTAGTTTTGCTCCAGCTCAATTCACAAATGACCTGTGTTATGCTAGTCATACTGCTTAACCTTACGGAGATTCATTTATCTTACCTATAAAATAGGGATAATAAAGCCTAATTCAGAGATGTTTGGAATAAAGTATATCACATATGTTTTAGAATCACTTTTGAATTTCAAAAGCAGCACATAAAATTGTGGGACTTCATTTTGAAAGATATAATTATATTTTTTAAAGAACCTCCAGTAATCTGTTGCATTTTTAGTGTATCCTATCATCAATATTCCCTGTAAGCATATGAGTGAAGAACTCTTTTGTAAAATTAGGTAAGAGATACAAGGCAGGAAATGGAAAATATAAATGTCACATTGAATACAAAATACAGGTACGTATAACAATAATATTTTCTCCCCCATAAGAGTCATTTGCCAAAAAAAAAAAAAAAAGCATGGGGTGGGCAGGATGAAAATCAGTATGTTATGAACTCTATAATTTCCATGTTTGTTTTTTTTTTTACACTTGATCATAGCCAAAAGGCCGAGAAGCTGTTCTTTTTTTTTTTTTTTTTTTTAACTCCAAGTCCGGAACTATTTACCCAGTCCTAAAGTAGACATCTTCACGTTGATGTTTCAAAGCTATTGAGAATGAAACTTCCAGACGTAAATTCACCATTGTTTCTGACCCAATCTTTCTCCCAGAACTGCCATTCCCTTGATCTCTCTCTCAGTAAATATATCATTCAATCACTTAAGACAGAAAATGGAACATGAGTTTCTTTCTTCCCTTTCACTCCAAGCTAATCAATCACTAAATTGTATTAATACTGCCACCTAAATATTTCTCAAGTTTGTTGTTCTCTTCTCTCACCTCCCTTACCATGCCTCTAAACCTCTTTCATTCCTTACCTATTTTCCTTCAGTAGTCTTCGCTTTGTCTCTTTGGTCCTGTTCTAATTAAAGGGGTCTTCCTAAAATGTAAATCTTAGCCCATGATTCACCTGCTTGTTGTTATTTCCTATTATTTTCAAAAAAGTGCAAACTCTTTCTTCGCATGGTTTATGAGGAACTTCATGATCTTGTCCTAGTGGACAAGATCCTACTGGATCTTGTCTCTAGTCTTTGTCTTCCATTCCTTCCCACCCATACCTGGACAAAATTACTCCAGTTTACTTCCTCTCATATCTTAGCATACTGCCATGCTGCTTTGTATCACTCACATGACAATAACTCAGCTGACTTGCTCCATTCATCACGAAGGTCCCTCAGCTTATGTACTGTGTACTTGCAGCCTTTCCTGACAGCTCAAAATTTAGCTGGGGAGTTTTTCTTCCATGAACAGCTTATCCTGCTGTATTATCATTTGATGCCTATAGTCCCCAATGGCCCCTGAGCTTTGTGAACATAAGGTCCACACTGACCTGTTCACATTGCATTCTTATCACCTAGACTGGTGCCTAGAGCATACACATCAGATTCTCTAAGCACATTTCGTGAAATCAGGACCTTTATGGCTTTAATGAATTTAATTCGATGATCTAAACCTTCTTGGTGAAAGTGTTGTATGCTAGCCAAATAACATCACACATTCTATTCTTCACTTATGTTTAGTTGAAGCTCACACTGAATGAATTCCTTACAACTCAGAAGAAATGTTGTGACTTGAGTCCTAGCAAGGGTAACTCCTGACTCTGACCTGACTTGGCTTCTAACACCTGCATCTTTGTTTTCCAAGACAAAGTTGAATATTGCAATAAACCTTAAGGGGAAGGAGGAACTGAGTTGGGCATGGTTCCTAAAATTCCATTGGAGAAGCACATGTGAAAGAAACCTTTCCTGGGAATTCCTCTTAGCTTCCAATTCTGAGCCATGGTGACATTTTATTTCAGATTTCTGAGTAGGCAGCCTGTTTAATAACAAAATAATGTTAGGAAAAAGTCATTAAAGCTTTGTTTGCTGTCCACCTATTTGGGATAACCTGAGAACATTAACTGTTCCAGAAAAGGAATGGAAAACAAACTGAAGGTACTAATTAGCATGAATTATTAATAGAATTTATTAACAAAAATCCCATCTTATTTTTTTTCTCATTAGGCATTTGTTTTAATGGGTCTTGAAATTTTGAAAACGATTTTCGGTCAAGTTGTTTCCATTAAAAAAGTACTGATTTTAAAAATTAGTAAAAATTAGTAAAAATTAGTTCAGAAATCATTTTCCCTTCTGAGGTTTTATGATGCATGGTTATCATTAACCAGTCTTTTCTATCAAGCTTAAATGGCCAATTGACACAAACAGTCCTGAGACCACTCTTCCCCCACCGTTACTATTGGGGTGGCAGGTATTGGGGATAATATGATTTAGCCTTTTGAGCTTTCTGGGAAGACTTGGTGACCTTGCCAGCTCCAGCTGCCTTCTCGTCCATTGCTTTGACGACACCCACAGCAACCATCTGTCTCATGTCACGTACAGCAAAACGGCCCAGAGGAGAGAAACTCTCAAAACACACACAGGGTTGCCAGGAACCATATCAACAATGGCAGGACCATCAGATTTCAAGGACTTAGGGCCATCTTCCAGCTTTTCCCCCAGAATGATGATCAGTCTTCTCCTTCAGCTCAGCAAACTTTCAGGTAATGTGAGCTGTGTGACAACACAGCACAGGTGCCTATCCAGCACTTGATTTGGTCTGGATGGTTCAGGATGATCACCTGAGCCATCAAGCCAGCTGTTTCCAATGGTGGCTCATTTTTGCTGTCAGCAGCCATACTGCCATGCCAAACATCTTTGACAGATATGTTCTTGACACTGAAGCCCACGTTGTCACCAGGAAAGCGTCATGGGGCCTTTCAACAGATTTTGCTTCAGTTGTAACGCTGACTGGAGCAAAGGGCACCACCACGCTGGGTTTGAGAACACCAGTCTCCACTGGGCCCACAGGGACAGTACCGATTTCACCCATTTTGTAGACGTCCTGGAAGGACCGACACAAGGGCTTGTTGGTTGGATGAGTTGGTGGCAGCATGCAATCCAGAGGTTCAAGCAGTGTGGTTCCACTGGCATTGCCATCTTTACGGGTGACTTTCCAACCCTTGAACCAAGGCACGTTAGCCCTTGGTTCCAGCAGGTTGTCACCATTCCAACCAGAAATTGGCACAAATGCTATGTCCAGATTGTAGCCAATTTTCTTAATGTAGGTGCTGATCCCTTAACGATTTCCTCATATCTCTTCTGCTTCAGTATCTCTTCTGTAGGGTGGTTCAGGGAATCCATTTTGTTAACACCAACATGTAGGAGTTTCACAGCCAGGTGTGGAAGCCAGAAGGGCATGCTCATGGGTCTGCTCATTCTGGGAGATACCTGCTTCAAATTCACCAACACCTGCAGCAACAGGCAGGACAGTACAGTCAGCCTCAGATGTGCCTGCAAGCATGTTTTCGATGAAGTCTCTGTGTCCTGGGGCATTGGTGATGGTCACATAATGCTTGCTCGTCTCAAATTTCCACAGGGACATATCAATGGCGATACCATGTTCACTTTCGGCTCTCAGTTTACCCAAGACCCAGGCATGCTTGCAAGGGTTTTTTCTCAGCAGCCTTCTTCTCCAATTTTTTCTATAGTTCCTTTGTCGATCCCACCTCAGTAATAGGTCAGATGACCAGTAGTGATAGACTTGCCTGAATGTATATATCCATGACAAACATGTTGCTTCGAGTCCTTTCCTTTCCCATTTTGGTTTAGGATTAGTGGTGGTTTTTATGTCACCTGTGGTCTGGCAGCAAAGCTGTATGAAAAAGCTCATTTTATTATTTTTAAAAATTTAAATAAACAGATCCCTATGAAAGATGCATAGATAGCATAATTATATTCTGTTCACCTTTATGAAATTTGAAACATTTTTTCTTTCTCTAAAAAGGAAAGCATACTTATTGTTATTATTGTTATATCACTTTATTTTTAATATCTTTCATAAAGATTGCTTAAAGACTAAAAGAAATTATAAAAAGAGCTTTTAGGAAATAAGATATAAAAGGAAAGGTTAGTAATCTAGCATGGACACATTCTCTGTTAAAGTTAAACTTTGCATTCAAAAATTTTAAAAAATCTTCAGGATTGGTAGACGACACCAAAGAAATTTTGAGATCTGAAGAATATAAAAATCAAAAATATTAATTACAGCAAATCTGAATATATGAAAGACATTTAGTTTGTCCTGGATAAATAAGAAGAAAATGTCTCAAATTTATTTTTTATTTTTTATTATTTGAGACAGATAGAGCAAGTGTGGAGAAGGGCAGAGGGGGAGAGAGAATCTGAGGCAAACTCCACGCTCAGCCCAGTGCTGGACATGGTCAATCCCATGACCCTAGAATCATGACTGGAGCCAAAATCAAGAGTCTGGCACCCAATCAACTGAACCATCCAAGCACCCCTCCAATTGATTTTTATTTTACTCAGTCCTCTGAACTTTGATACTTAATTCTGAAAGGATGGCCTGGCAATCCTTCTGCATACTGGATACAATGCTATCAGAATATCTTCTTCCCTCACCCCTCCTTAAGAAGTTACACACCTGCAATATATCCAAGGAAAATAATTTATGCTTTCCTTATTACTCTTGTGTCCTCCAGGTGGTATAGTCTATATAGTGTAGTGCCTTATAGTAACACGTTACAAAATGGAAAGTAACGTTTTTTTTGTCATTTTTTTTTCTATCTTCTTTGCTACAAGCCATGGAAGACTAACACTGCTAAAAATAATACTTAGCTCAATGAAGGGATCATTACATACTTGTAACAGAAGGTAACTCTGTGGCCAGCCTCTGCCAAGTGAGTCTTAAAATACATACATCCTCCAAATGGTATGTATTTTGAGTAACTACAATTGTATTGCTTCAGGCAAAGTACTTGCAGACCTAAGACTAGACTGGCAGAATGTGCTGAACAATTAACTTTTGTATTAAATTAGAAGTACTTTCTTTTAATTTCAGTTGATCGTAAGGCATAAAAGATAAAGAAGTTAAAAATAGCTGAAGGGTGTATGACAGAAAAATAAGTCTTCACTGTTTCAAATTTACTAGTAATTAAGACAGCTGTGTGAATAATGAAACATGCATAAGTCAATTTTCCCTCCCACCATATATTCAGGGAATTTTGACCTGAGTTTATAAAAGATCATACATTCACACAAGGAAGTTTGGATTTTTTTTTTTAATTTAAGGAAAATGCCATGATAAGTTCTTGCTTGTACCATATTTGTTAATTGTAGAGAAGTTAAGTTATACAGTATTTAAAAAAAATTTTAATGTTTATTTATTAAAAAAATTTTTTTAACGTTTATTCATTTTTGAGAGACAGAGAGAGACAGAGCACGAGCAGGGGAGGAACAGAGAGAGGGAGACACAGAGTCCGAAGCAGGCTCCAGGCTCCAAGCTGTCAGCACAGAGCCCGATGCGGGCCCGAACCCACAAACCGTGAGATCATGACTTGAGCTGAAGTTGGATGCATAACTGACTAAGCCACCCAGGCACCCCAGTGATACAGTATTTTTAAAGAAGTAAATTAAAGTTGCTCAAACCCAGTAATTACTATTATAAAGTTTGTATTTTATTATATACAAATTTATTCAAAACTATATTCTATATAAATGCATTTAAATTTAGGGTAATGATATATCTATATCTATATCTATATCTATATCTATAGATATGTCTATAGATATATAGATAGATATAGATATAGATAATATAGATATAGATAATTTTTCAAGACAGAATTTCAAAGCGAAGTATTAATTTGAACAATATTTATTGGCATTTTTGTACCATATATGAGACATTATGGCAGGTATGGGAATAGAGATGTGTGTAAAGCATAATCACTTTCCTCAATACACAGACTAGGAAGTAAAATAAAGAAGATTACTGAATACTTGCTATATACACTAGAAAGTAATAGGTTAAAAATGTATAAGAAATACTATTTTTTGAGGGTGAGAATGAATCATTGTCAAGGGGAGGGGGCCGAGAGACGGGGAGACACAGAATCCGAAGCAGGCTCTAGGCTCTGAGCTGTCAGCACAGAGCCAGACCAGGGGCTCGAACTCACAATCTATGGATGACTTTCACCAGTGACAGTTGAGGTAGAGAAGGAACAGTCTTGCCTTCTATGGCATGAGTGTTGATGTGTTGAGGGATTATCAACACTCACTTTCTCAGGCCTCATCTTCAACATCTCTCTAAACCCTCTGGGTAGCACCCTCAGGAACTTCTGCTTTCTATAACACCACTGCACAACAGAAATACAATGACAGCTACAAATTTCATTTAAAATTTTCCAATAGCCACATAAAAAGTAAAATGAAACAGAAGAAATGAATTTTAATGGCATTCTAAACCAATATACCTAAAATAATGTTTCAATATGTAATTAACATAACAAAAATATGACAAGATCTTGCTACAGGTTGAATACTTATTTGTGTCCTCCCGAAGTTTATATTTTGAAACCTACGTAATGGTATTTTGAGGTAGGATCTTTGGAAGGTGATTAGGTCATGAGGATGAAGCACTCATGAATAGGACTAGAGTCATTATAAGAGACTCCAGAAAGCTCCTTCACCCCTGCTTCCGTGTGAGGACAGGGCAAGAAGATAGACTGTCTATGAACAGGATACAGGCTCTCACAAGACACTCTATCAGTGTCTTATCTTGCACTTTCCAGCCTCCAGAATTGTGAGAAATAATTTTCTGAGATTTAGAAGCCACCCCAGTGTATGGTATTCTGTTATAACAGACCAACAGACTAAGACAGGTCTCTTACATTCTTCTGAAGGCCTTGAATTTGGTGTGTAATTCATACACCGCATACTTACATCTCAATTCAGATTAGCCACATCAAGAGCAGAGTAGACATATGGGGTTAGCAGCTATCCTATCGATCTTCACAGCTCTGCAAAGTGTCCTCATCTATGTGTTTGTCTCAAAAAGATAACTTAAAATCTGGCAGCCACATCTCATAGACTTAAAGGAGGGTAGAGACACACAAAAATTTGTTTCTATGCATGCCAGTATTTCTTTATACATCTCCTGATTTTGCTCCTTCCTTTCTTTTTTTAAGCAGAAAATTATATTGTACTGATCCATCTTGGGAAATGCTCTTTTTATTTACTTGTTTGTGCCCCTCCCGTGGTATTTTCCATATTACCCCATGCACCCCCCCCCCACTAATGACAACTTGTTTGAGAATGCCTATTTAATGTTGCATTTCCACAATAATTAAAATTTATTTTGTTCACGCCACGATCCTCAAATGCTGAAGAGTCAGCATGAACACTTACATTCTCCAGTTATTCCCAGAGGCAACTGTCCTCTGCAATTTGATGTAAAGTGCAGGTGTTAGAAATAAAAGTGGTCCTGAAAGCAGAGCTGTTGGGCACCACTGTTATGTTGTATTCTTCTTCTGGCTTGAAATTTGATGCTTTGATGGAACTACTATCTGCATTAACTTGACAAATCTCCCTATATATACATTTAATGGATGAAAAGGCAAAGGCAAAGAGGAAAGATTAATTAGCATGTCAGAGGTCACGTAATGATACAGCGACAGAGACAGTAAGAGAGGTACGTACCCAGGAAAATGAATTTGCAGGTATTTACACAAAATACTTGGAAATTTAATTTTCCTTGGTGAGAACCATAACACAGTACAAAAAACAGGAACTTCTGGGCGCCAAACACTTTATATGAATTTAAACTGCTCAGTCATATTAGCGTCATGTAAATGCTTCTGTATTACTTTTGTGTTTGTTGTCGATCTTTGTCACAGGAAAACTGATTTGTGTCTTTATATTGACCTTTCTAACAGTTGTTAGAAAGGTTCTAACAGTTGTTATGTGTTATGTAATCTAATGATCCGTGAGATCATTACCTGAGCCGAAGTCGGACACTCAACTGACTGAGCCACCCAGGTGCCCCAAACATTAAAAATTTTTAAAAAAGAGTACTTGCAATTATAAATTCTTTCTCTGCCTTTTTGAGATGTAAATAATTACATATATAATGTTTTGTATATAATATTATATATATAGTTTTAAACATATATAGTTTTCTTAACAGCGATACCCCAAGACCTGACCTTTACTACCCACCTGCTTGTACTCACTGACCTTTGTCCCACATTGTCCCTTAAGCTCTTCTTTCCAGTTTATCACTTAACTCAGACAAATGGAAACCAAAACCACTCCTCAAGTGATAGCAACTCTCCTGAGAAGATCTCCCACCTGCCAAGACCACCCAGACCAGTTTGGTCAAAACCTTGAACTTGTACCTGCACAGAAGGACCATAGAGTGACTCTAGAATGACCCACAACAACCTTTACCAGATTATAATAGTAAAATCTCTGACCAAGGAGGAACACAGGCCTCATCTACATAACATACAATGTATGAATAGGCATGTTTCATTAAGGTGCAGGCGCAGCCTTATGCCTGTCTCTACATATGGTGACAAGGCTTCCCTATCTAAATATTCATCCTAACCCTGGGTAAAGGAACCCATTCACCCTTGCTCGGGGAGTCATGGCTTTGGAAGTTGTTCCCCGTGATCTCCTTATTTGCTGCAAATAAAGTTTACTTTGTGCGACAACTCACCTGGTGTGTCTGTGGCTCACCAAGACGTGAACCCACATTGGTTCAGTTACAGTTTTAGATATACATAATTTTGGATATGTATATAGCTTTAGCCATATATATAGTTTTAGGTATTACATAGTTTTAGGTATGTGTATTTTAGGAATACATTCAAAAGCAATAATCAAAGATTTATGAATAAGGATACTTAATATATATGTATATATATATTATATGATTCTAAGTCTTTAGTGGTTCAACAGGAAGTTCTGTCTGGTTTTCATTTTCATATTAAGAATACGACTTTGAAATGTAGCTCTGAAATGCATACATACATATATATATATATATATATATATAATTATCCTCAGATGCAGTACTTTGAAAAATTCATTTGATTGTTTATTTTTTATTTGTATAGAATTTTTAAAAAAACTTTATCTTATTTTTCCATCATGATAAGTAGACTTATTATTATTTTTTAGATCTTGGTTCTTTACAATATAATAATAACTTCAAACCCAGTAAGGGTTTGGAATGAAAATATTGTATCTTGAAATATAATCATGATTTTATATGCATTCTATCTGAAATATGATTTATTGAAACAATCTTTGTCTTCAGAATGTATCCTGTATAATTTAAGTGAAATATCTTTTGTGAGACTAAAGAAAAGGTGTAGGTTGTGTATTTTCTCTTAATAATATCCTGTTATCCTTTTATAAAGCTGCATAAGAAAGACTTCTCTTATGTTTGTGGGAAGAATAATTGCTAAAAGGAGACTGGTGACAATATAATTATATAATGTATCAGACAACATCTTAACAAATCATTGTTTATACCATGGCTCATTTCTGCAACGAAAAAATAACACAAAATGAAAAACAGGTCTGATTCTCACTTCATTTCAAAAAGTAAATGTCAACATATTTGAATATAATTTCTACAATTTCAGATTGTATAACTTATGATGGTATCATTATAGGAAGTGGGAGCTACCATTCTCCATTAATATGGTTTGATATTTTTCCAAAATAAAGTGTTTTGATCTTATCTTCAAACTAAATATATTTTCTCATGAAATATCTGCACAATTCCTCCACCTCAGAGAATTAAATATTATTCAAGAAAAGCTAGCACTGATTATGAAAAAGATAGAAGTCAAATTATCAACCATTTTATCTTTATTCAGTTATCATTTTATTGAATATCTGGCATATAGTAGGGTCCTTCATAAACACTTATTAAATAAACTAATCTTGCATATGGTGGTTTCTTTTTTTTTACAGTTTACTTTCATTTTTAGAAGTTCAATCTCTCTTTTTAAAGATAATTATAAGAAGTTTTTATAAAATAAATTTACAAGCACATTACTCTTTTACCAATTACCTTCCATAATAGTGTCTGAGTGACTAAATGTTTTTAAATTTTTTTTTTTAACGTTTTATTTATTTTTGAGACAGGGAGAGACAGAGCATGAACAGGGGAGGGTCAGAGAGAGGGAGACACAGAATCTGAAACAGGCTCCAGGCTCTGAGCTGTCAGCACAGAGCCCGACGCGGGGCTCGAACTCACGGACCGTGAGATCATGACCTGAGCCGAAGTCGGCCGCTTAACCGACTGAGCCACCCAGGTGCCCCGTGACTAAATGTTTTTAAATATACTTCAATAGCATGAATATATTTTTGCTAATTATCTTCATTGATACTCTGCCTCTTTTCTTCTGTCACAAAAGAAGGATTGCTTTCTTATTTTCTGGTTCCTTCCCTTTCCACTTGAAGAGAACCATCATTTCACTATTGAGTCTCAACTCACCTGTATACTTAGCTGTTCCTTATTTATAACACAATTTCTCTGTCTCTCTATAGGTTGAAGTCTATTCTATATTCAGGAACCTCCCTTGACTTTACATTCTGTTCCAGTTACCACTTTTTGTCACAGTCTGTTCCATTTTTGAGACACATTTTTATTCCTTTCATGGTTTCTACTGATAAAAGCCTCAAGGCTATGGAATAGTTTGATAGTAATTCCTCATCTTGAAGATTCACATACAATGAGTTGTAAGAATTAATACCCGAATACTATACATATCTGAGGTCCGTGGTTTCAATTTCTCCTCAGTTAATTATTTATTTTTATGCAATTGTCTTGAAATGTTGTCAAGCTTCCTCTCTCTTGCTCAGGCTTGTGGATAGAATTTTACTAGCTCTTTTTTTCACGATGGTATAACTTCTCCGACCCCTAATTTTCTTCAGGAAGACCAGCTCCAGCTCCTTATGCATATGTAGCCTATTGCCTCAACCCTTCTTGAGTGACTATCAAAACCCCAGACCTCCATACTCCAACCTGGTCCGATTTCAACACTGTTTTCACACTCTATTTCAAATCTGCTACCTTTGGATTTTCACCCTCTATTCTCTTGAGATATGCATTCACTTACCTCTTGTGGATCTTCTATTGCTTAGTTCTTCTTTCTTGGTTTACTATTTTAGGGAAGCACTTTCTGTCCTAGCTCCCAAAGTACGGAAGAAAAGATGAATAAAAGGTAAAATTTTGAGACCTTAGATACTTTGCAATATCCTTATTCAACATGAATGCTTGATGGAAGGGTGTCTTGGGATAAAATATTAGATTGGACATTTTCCTAAAAGTATTTAAGACTTTTTCTCAATTTTCTTCTACTTTAGAAGTGGCTACAAAAGATCTTATATTATTCTTGTTTATGAACTTTGATTATAATTGTCTGTCATTCCTTCTGTGTGAGTTTTAAGACTATTCCTTTATACACAATATTTTAAATATTTTGTGTTTGATAAGAGGGTTTTTTTATGTGCTGGGATGATTATTGATGAGTTGATCCTTTCAATCTAAAAAATGATTTTTGGTTATGGTAACTTATTTGTCTTGTTTCATTATATATTATAAAAAAACTCCTTTTTTTGAAGAGTGTTTTGGATATTAGAACACATGAGATAATAAAATAGAAAATATGTGCCTTTAAGTAGTTTATATTCTAAAAGAGGTAGACAGATTTTTAAATATATATATATGTTTTATATATGTGTGTGTGTGTATATATATATATATATAGGCATTTAAGCATGGCATGGGTAATGATTAAGAGAGAAATCAAAGGTAAGTAATCAAACAAGTGGATAGTAGGACATGAAATCAGAGGTGAAATAATGGAAGTAAGGTAGATTTTATAGGGACTTAAGGGTATTCAATAATAATATAGTTATTTGCATAAACTAAGACCCTTTTTAAAAATGAAAATATGAATTAATAATAACTATGCAAGGAAAATAGGCATAATCTGAAGTTTTCTTGGGTAAACCAAGACATAGGTTCACCTTAATTGTACATAATTTTAATACATTTCATGTTACTTTGAGTAAAGTGGGGAGACAGTCCATGTGTGTGTGTGCGTGTGCGTGTGCACTCACTCATGTGTGTGCAGGTGAGTGACATGATAATTTTTTAAAGGGATAACCATTGTTACTGTGTTGAGTCCATATGGTAGGAGAACCAGGGTGAAAATAAGGAGACAAGTTAAGAGTCTTCTGTGGTAATCTGGGTGAGAAAAGATGGTGGCTCTGAATGGGGTGATGGCTGTGGAGGTGTTGAAAAGTACTTGGGTTCTAAATATATTTTAAAGGTATAAATGCAGGTTATCCTGCTAGATGGGTGAAGGCAATGAGTAGGCCATTAACTGGGATTCTATTTCTTCCATGAGAGTTTGAGGAAGCACAGAAAGAACAAGAGAGTTAAGAATGCAAGGAAACTACAATGATTGTTGTATCAAGGAAACTACAATGATTGTTGAGCTGGATAAGGAGGGAAGAAAGACACTGAGGGGGAAGGTGCATTGAAAAGTGAATATACCAGAGTACGATACTAAAGAATTCTAGGGACTGTCAGAGATGGACTAACAAATAGAGGAAGTGAGCCAGAAAAATGAGGTGTTTTTTGTTTTTTTTTGTTTTTGTTGTTGTTGTTGTTGTTGTTGCTGTTTTTTAGAAAATGGGAAAGTAAAAAATGAAGAGTTGACATTCTGGTACTGATAAATTCTAGGAGGTTATGACGCTTGAAAATGAGTGGTTGGCATTGAATCACAAGACAGAAGTTAAGGAACTGACAGAATTGCAGCAGAATCATCTTATCTATATTGAAGTGATAGTAATTAAAACATGAATGATGTTAGAGATAATTACAAAAGCCAGGGGCTAAATGAGTTTGGAAGTAAAAGGGAATGGCCTTGAAAGCCAGTGAATGAACACAAATGTGAGGTGTTAGTAAGTAACATAATTGGATCACATGATATTCAGTGCTGGATTTTTATGGAGAAAGGAATACACATGGACTAGAGTCAGCATCAGCCATCAGCACAGAGCCCGATGCGGGGCTCGAACCCACAAACCATGAGATCAGGACCTGAGCTGAAGTCGGAGCCTTAACCAACTGAGCCACCCAAGTGCCCCTCAGTTTCTGTTTTTTTAAAGTTTATTTATTTTGAGAGAGAGAGAGAGAAAGCATCAGTGCAGGAGGGGCAGAGAGAGAGGAAGAGAGAGAGCATCTTAAGCAGGCTCCACACTGTCAGCACAGAGCCCAATATGGGGCTTGAACCTACAAACCACGAGATCACGACCTGAGCTGAAATTGGAAACTTAAATGACTGAGCCACCATACACCCCACAGTATGCCAATTCAGTTTCTAACACAATTGTTTACCATCTTTGTGACCTTATATGAGTTAATTAACATCTCTGAGCATTTGTTTCTTCATGTGAAAAATGAGACTACTACTACTAATATGGAATTTTTAATTAGGAGAAAAAATATGAAAGCTAATAAATATTATTCAAAGCTCATAGATATTATTTTTACCATTAGTATTATTGCTAACCAAAACTAAAGCAGAATATTTCAGTTTGTAAGCATTCATAATTTGAGTTTCCTTAAAACATTGAATCATTATGTGAATTGAGAAATGAATTTCTGCACTTTCTTTTTTATTTCATTCTGAGAAGGCTATCTTTGAAGCATATAGCTATGAACTCCAGGAATTAATTTTCCAAAGTCAGCACAGACACAAAAAAGAACACATGATATAATTAAAAAGGAAAGTATCATGCTGCTACATCAGAAGCAGAGTTTGAAAAAAGAAGTAGGGATGTCATTTCATGGTGGGAGGCAGGAGGAAGGAGGCTAATTTTTTTTTTTAAGAAAAGAAATTAAGACATGTTGAAATAGCACTCAGCCTGCAAAGTCAGAGAAGGTTAAAAATATTTATGTTATTGTTGAACCAGCAAAGAGGAGGAGTCACCACAAGGTATCTATAGGCTTTAATGACAGAATTTTCCACAGTTCACATTTGAAAAACCTACATTTCCCATTATCTAGAATTGAATTTATTTGTGCAACGATTTATAGGAACATAAATAGCAAGAGTAATTTTATGACACTTAGTTAAGATTTTTACTACTACCTTTGTAAGTGGGAGGGTTGGTAGTAAATCCCCCAATAAATGGTACTTATATCATTTTATGTGCATTTGTAGATAAATACATAGATGCATAAGTTAGCTTTTGCTGCATAACAAATTATTCCAAAATGCAGTGGCTTAAAACAACAGCCTGTTATCTCACAGTTTTGTTGCCCAGGAATTCAGCCACATCTTGGCCAGGTTCTATGGTTCAGGGTCTGCAATCAAGGTAATGGCCTAGATGGTAATCTTAATTGAAGGCATAACAGGCTGCAGGGCTTGAAAGCAGGGAAGGACTTGCTTCCCAGCTCAGTTATCATTGACAGGATTCATTTCTTTAGAGGTGGTTGAAGTGAGAGACTCAGTTTCTCATTGGCTGGTGGCCAGAGGCTTGCTCACTTTCCACATGAGCCCCTCTGCAGGGAAGCTCACAATATGAAAGCTGGCTTCCATCAAAGCAAGTAAGAGAACAAGAGAAGGTGAGCAAGAGAGAAGCCAAGGTCTTCTTGTTGCTTAATCTTTGAGCTTTTTACCATATTCTATTCATAAGTAAATTACTAGGTCCAGCCCACACTAAGGAGTATGGATTATGTATAAGAGTAGAATACTAAAAGGAGAGGGTCTTTGGGAGCCATCTTAGAAACAGACTGCCACAACAGACCATATATACATACCCAAATATGTATATAATAATAATATTATGTATATTTATGTATAGAATTATGCTGTATACATTATATATATACATATTTATACACAAATACAGGTTTACATAAAATTTAAAATATAATTAATAATTACATATAATAAATATATATTATACATATTTATTTATAAATATACATATGCAAGAATATACAAGTAGAAATATATGTTTATGCTAAATATTGAGTAAATAATACATTTTTAGATTTAGGTTTATTTATTCTAAATTAATCATTTTGGTTGCAATTAAAATGTTCAGAGTATACATAATTTCAAATATTGCTGGAGTGTTCTTGAAAATGTATAGTTTCAAATTTCACTTTTAATCAAGAATATCACGTAAAGAATTTGTAGAGCAAATGAAGAATAGCGCTGTTTTCAATACTGGTGGCTAGAGTAACCCAATTTTGGTTGGCCACAGATTATTATACCTTTGACACCTTTATTTGCAGTTATTTACGTTTTTTTAAAAAGATTATCTTCATTTTTTAATTTTAAATTTTTATTTCTTTTTCATTTTAGAGAAAGAGAGCATGACAGAAAGGGTGAACAGGGGACAGGGGCAGAAGAAGAGAGAGAGAGAATCTTAAGCAGGTTCCATGCTCAGCATGGAGCCCAATACAGGGCTTGATCCCAAGACCCTGGGTTCATGACCTGAACCAAAACCAAGAGTTGGATCCTCAACTGAGTGAGCCACCCAGGCACCCCTAATTATTTTCATTTTTTAAAAACACTTTTGGCAAAGTAAAGTATTTTAAGGCGTTAATTTCTTCAGATTTTCTTCAAACATTATTTTCAAGTTATGAAGCTAGTGACATACTAAGTGACAACTAATTAATGATAACCAGTTAATTTCTAAACAAATATGTACAGCACTCCTTGTTTCATATAAATATGAACATAAGAAAAAAACAGTAACAAGTTAAATTTAAATTATTATCAAAGGCAACAGAGGAAAAAAATATTAACAGAATGGGTATATTGGCCATCTTACAAAAAAATGATCCCTAAGATAAACATTAATGTGATTAATATATTTCAAAACACGTTATATTTTAATATTAAAAATAGCTTGCTGTCAGAAAATTGTTGAATTATCTCATACTCTTCTGGGGGAATTCTAGTAGCAATAGTACTACATGTTCTTCTAATAAGGGAATTCACATTTTCTGGCTCATGGCTAATGTTACCTATAATAATAGCAACTTTCAAATGAATGTCAAGCTTGCTACATTTACAGAGGCCCTTTGGAGGAGCAAGCTAGGGAGGCTCATATCAGTTCATTTTCAGAAATCCTCTTTTGGGCTCTGATTAGTCAACTATTAAATAATGTAATTATTCAAAACCTGAGGTGAAATTCAAAATGCTGTATTTAAGAAGCACTATGGCACTGTCAGTCATCAGGGAGAATAGAGCTGACTCTTAAGTGTAACCAGAAGATACTGTTTGAATGACAGCTTAGGATAATAGAGCAGACGATAGCAGTTATAGGTGTTCTACAAATTACCTTTCAATCAATGGCTGCATGGGCATACTCATTTTCAAATTGTAATTCATATGGAAATGTACTGTGGCAGAGAAAGAAGTTTCCGAAAAAAAAATAAATGTAATTTAAAGATAACGATAAAACTTGATCAATGTGAAATAATGTTTGCTAGCCCTATTCTCTATAGTTTATGATAGATACAATACATACTAGAAAGTAATTTAAAAATTAATATCACTTAGGAAACAGCACTTTAGAAACACAAAATACAGTTTTTTAACAATGATAGTTTAATCTCTCTCCTTGCTTCTGAATAAGGCCACTAAAGTCTTTTTAATTTATTATCACTTCCTTACTAAAAATCTTAGAGTTGCAAGGCATCATCACAACTACATCCAGAGTGTTAACAGCACTATTCTTTTAGCCCTTGATTTATCATCTTTCATCAGATTCCTACATGTGACCTTACTACTGCAGGGATTACAAAGACATGGGATAAATACCACTTGAGACAAAAAGTGTACAAAATATAAACATAAAAAATATGCAATAATAATTCTGTAATGAAACACTTGTTTATTTTCTGCCATTTGCAAGCCTGGGAGCCCTCTTTGTAGTATAGGGGCAAAGGACTTTAGCTTTCCTGGGGCGCCTGGGTGGCTCAGTTAGGTGTCAGACTTCAGCTCATGATCTCACAGTTTGTGTTTGAAACCCTCGTCCAGCTCTGTGCTGACAGCTCAGAGCGTGGAGCCTGCTTTGGATTCAGTGTCTCCTTCTCTCTCTCTGCCCTCCCCTTCTCTCTCTCTCTCTCTCTCTCTCTCTCTCTTGAAAATAAATAAACATTAAGAAAAATAATTAAAAAAAAAAAAAGACTTTAGCTTTCCTTATGTCCACAACTGATAGTCCCACTTCTGTAAATCCCTTCCTATCTAGAATTTCTATCATGTAATTTCCCCTTTTTAAAAACACATTTTCCACTTTTCTCATTATATTATATCTCTATCCTCAACTGAATTCTCTTCTACTTAAAACTAACCAAATTAAAAACCTTGACCTTCCATAACAACTTCCTCAATATTACCATTCTTTCATAAGCAAGATTTCTGACATGGTGGCTACATGTTATATTCACCACTCGCTTACCTCCCATTTATCTGGTTTACCTACTGAAATTTGGTGTTAATCCTTTCCCTCTGGGAACTCCTATGGACATTTCCCAGTATCTCAAATGGAATTGCATCTCTAAGGGATTACATATTCTGAGCAAATTTCTACCCTCTATTTTCCTTTCCCTCTGGGTACACCTTAGTCCCTTAATGAGTAGAGTGATAGAGTTGGTGTCAGGTGTTGTAATAGTGGGGGAACAAAGCAGATTTCCTCAGGAATCAGCTCTCATACAATTGGAGAATAATGGTGGTGGTAGCTGATCAGTGCTCTGACTAGAATGACTTTGTATATCCGATGTAGAAACAGAGAGCAGTGGGCTATTTCTTCTAGTTTACTCCCTGTTATGGGTTGAATTTTGTCTCTGAAGTCTTTTTTTCCCTTCAAATCTTTATTTATTTATTTATTTATTTATTTAGAGAGGGTGTGAGTGAGTGGGGGAGGAGCAGAGAGAGAGGTAGAGAGAGAATCCCAAGCAGGTTCCTTCCTGACTGTGCAGAGCCCAAGGCAGGTCTTGAACCCAAGAACCGTGAGATCATGACCTGAGCCAAAATCAAGAGTATGGGGCTTAACTGACTGAGCCACTCAGACACCCCTGAATTTTGTCTCTCAAAAGATGTTGAATTCTAACCATCAGTGCCTGTGAATATGACTTTATTTGGAAATAGGGTATTTTCAGTTGATCAAGGTCATTCAGGCAACCCTAATCCAATATGAATATGTCCTTATAGAAACGGGAAACTTGGACAAAGAGAACATCGTGTAACATTGAAAGCAGATCAGGGTGATGCACCTGTTGCCAAGAAATGCCAGAGATTGTCCAAAAACAACCAGAAACTAGGAAAGAGTCATGGAACATATTTTTTGTCACAGCTTCTTAGGAACCAGCCCTGCTGATACCTTGACCTTGGACTTCTAGCCCCCAGAGCTGTGGAATGATACATCTCCATTGTTTAAGCTACCTAATTAGTGGTACTTAGTTACAGCAGCCCTAACAAAGTAGTTGTGAAAATAAATAAAGGAAAGTTCATTAAAAATGGAGTTGGGAAAAAAAATAAAATAAAATAAAAACGGAGTTGGGAATCCCTGAAAGGGGACCTCTCAGGCACTACCACCACCCCTAAGAAGCAAATCTGGAATTCTCCAACTGGGAGAAGCCTACTTTACACACCTTAGTGTAGGGAGAAAAAAGTTTCTCCTTGCCCAGCAACAGGTCAGCCAATGAGAAGCTGCCACATCCAGCCTGTGAAAAGGTACAACAGCCCCTCCAGCTTCCTTTTTTCCTCTATAAAAGCAAATCCCTCCTCTGTTCTCCAGACTTGCCAGTGGTCAACCAAGGTTCTGAGCTGTCAGCACAGAACCCTATGCGGGGCTTGAACTCATGAGTGGTGAGATCATGACCAGAAGTGAAGTTGCATGTTCAACCTACTGAGCTACCCAGGCACCCCTGGATCTTTTTCTCTTTCTTTTCTTTTGTTTCTTTTCTTTTTTTTTTAAGGTCAACATAATGAACTCAAATTGGTCAAAGTGTTAAGAGATCATTATATTCTGCTTCTGTCAGTTTTATTAGAAATGCACTTGTAGGAAAACTTTTTTTTTTAAAGGATACATTTGTTTCCAACAATGAAAAATTTCTGGAATTGTAAACATTCATGAATTTTTTAAATGAGTAATAAAAGAGACTTTATCAGGTATGCAAGAAGGTTATCATTTTAGACTATAGAGGTTTAAATAACATTTATTGCAATTTATTACTATAAAAACAGAACACACGTTATATACAAAGTTGAAATAAAATGCTGATGTATATGTCAGTGCGAAAAGCATTGTGTCCTGGCTCTTGGCACCGATGCATTAAAGAATTAGAGACTGGCTTCCAAAGTGAAAGCAGAAAATGGTTTTATTAAAGCAACAGTATGTTCTCTAGGGCAGAACAAGCAGGTTCCCTGAGGTAGAACCAGTCTCTAGGTTGTTTTAGGATTGGATTTTTTGCGGTCTCTAATGGAGGCTGCTTCCAATCATTTGGGGGACTCCTCCCACAGGTTTGGAGGGGGAGTTTTGATCCTAAAAGACTTGCACCAGACTAGTCATGGCAGCCCCTCCCCATTGGGGATGACTGTAACCCCCATTATATAATGGGTGTAAGGGTCACCCTGGGGCAGAGGTGTAGAGGTCTCCTCTTCCAGAGTGCATGCTCTGGTCCTGTGGCTCTTGGTATGTTAGCCCCAGGGTCTCGGAAGCCACAAGGTCAGAATGTTGTGCCCCTGGGTTTCAAATGCGTAACCTCTTTATATCATCATCCTTGCCTCCAGTTCATGTCTAACTAACTGCCTACTCTATCATTCCTCCCTCAAGGACTTGGGACTCTGAAATCTTTCAGGTCAACGAAGGTTCCTCAGGGCATTCCTTCCACTGCTTACATCTAGCTTTTACCTAACATATATATGAAGGCATAATAAAAAATGGCCCATGATATCACTTTCCAGAGATAAATATTATGCTCATCCAGGTAATTTTTTTTCTATTTTTGGTTATAGTTCTATAATCTTATTTGAAATGTATCATCAGTATTTCCATGTGTCATAAAGTAATAATAGCAAAAAATGTTAGCTATTATATGCATATCAATTGGGCACCTATTCCCTGCCAGTATGGGATAGTATGGATTCATCTTATACTTTGACATAAACATTATATTTGTTTTCATTGTTAGCTGTTAAAACTGAAAACTTAGAGATTTTAATTATATAAACATTTTTATGCTTCTCTGAATATTTCTCTTGTGTAAATTCCTGGGTCTTTATACTGCTATTTAAAATGCTTTTGGCAAATATTACAAAATTGCACTTCAACAATATTATATTAAATTACAGTGCATTTAGAAAATTATGAGTGTTCACTTGGCTCAACCCTACCAATACTGGATGTTATATTAAAAAACAAAACACAAAACAAAACTAGCAATTTGGCAGCCATATTGTTAGTTAAATCTAGCAGCTAATTTACATTGCTTTAAACATTAGATACATTTATGAGTCATTAATACTTACTCTTTTTTAATTACCTTTTGCAATACACATTGAGCTGTTTCTTTCTGAGATTGTTCCCAATGAAAGATCATATCCTGGTTATGTTCCGATTATATAATCTACCCGTTGCTTTGCTTCAATTGATTAGATAAAATTCAGCTGGTAGACCCAACTGGAACCACCAAATTATCTTCCTCAGCAATTTAGAATTGGAAAACCACAGAATTCAGTAAGTTGCCATTAGTATCTTTAGGAACTACTATCAAGTTGGGTTTGAGCAGCCACTGCTGGATACGTTCATGATGAAGTAGATGATGGAGGGTTACATATGTTCACTATTCCAAATGTGCCACATCAGCATTGTTCAGTATGATGGCTGCTATCTACTGCTATGGTGGCTCTTGATTATTTGAAATGTGACTAGTGGGGCTGAGGAATTGAATTTCTAATTTCATTTAATTTTAATTAACTTAAATTTAAATAAATAAAAACTATTGTACTGAACAGTGCGATTGTAGCAGAAAAGGCCGAAGGTTGCATACAGAGAAAAGAGAAATGAAAGATTCGGTTGCATTGGAGAAATGGAGAGAATTAATGATAATCTCTAAGTGCTTTTGAGCTTCATGTTTTTTTTGTTCCAGTTCCCAGTGAAGTTAAACTGTATATTTCCTGCTCTGAATTCAGTGATACTAAATGCTAGCATCATAAATAATAATTTAGGTCATTTTTCAGGTCATTTTTCCACTTGTGTTTTCTGCTTGACTCAAACTGTGAAACATACATTTTCCTAGAAAACTGTTTATCCAACTGGGAATTTAACAATGATAAGAATTCACTATTTTCTTAAAGAACATTTTCTTCATATGGGATGGCGTGTTTCTATTTTGTTGATAAGAATAGTCTGCACTCCTTAATTATTTTTTCTGTTTACTAGCTAAATGATTTCTGTTTTTTTAGTTTTTTTTTTCTTCCCTCTTCCTATTTATTGTAATTTGAACAATGTCTTTAATGCCATATAAAGAAATAATTCTTCTAAGCAGCAGGCCAGGTGTTTTTCTATCAGAAAAATTCTACCTGAGTTAAAAAAAAATATTCCAACCTTACTTAAACTCTTTCAGGGAATATAAAAAACTAACCAAACTATAACTGATGTTTACATCATAATACTTAGCATTGATATCAAAACTAGAAAAAAGTATGAGAAAAAATTATAGGCCAATCTCATTCCTAAATACGTAAAATCTTAAGCAAAATATTAGTAGATCTCAGTAATGTATAAAGAATATATCATGAGGGGCGCCTGGGTGGCGCAGTCGGTTAAGCGTCCGACTTCAGCCAGGTCACGATCTCGCGGTCCGTGAGTTCGAGCCCCGCATCAGGCTCTGGGCTGATGGCTCAGAGCCTGGAGCCTGTTTCCGATTCTGTGTCTCCCTCTCTCTCTGCCCCTCCCCTGTTCATGCTTTGTCTCTCTCTGTCCCCCCAAAAAATAAATAAACGTTGAAAAAAAAATTAAAAAAAAAAAAAGAATATATCATGATATAATTGGGTTAAGCTCAGGTGAGCAATTCAAGATTTATTGAAAAATAGTTTTAAAATGTTGCTAAATAATTACAGATATAAGTAAAAACCACAGAAAGAAGTGCTTTATAGGACAACATTGTCAATAGTCCTAAAACTGATGAGAAGTCACAATGTAATTATAATTAAAAACCTACAAAAATTCTCATGAAAGTGGGAAAAATTGATTGCTTTATCTATAATTTCTGGGTCAGCAAAAGGCCAATTAGAGCAAAGATACTCTTGATAAAGAATAATAAGCTTATAAGACATATTCTATTAACTGTCAAGAATTATTATTAATTATTATTATTTAAACCCATACAATATTAGTATTAGAATAGTGAAATTGGCTCTAGGAACAAATTACAGAGCCCAGATATTGTCCCATACATATATAAAAACTTTAATTCTGAGATATGGGACATTACAGACCCCAGAGGAAAAGAGACACTGGTCAATATATGATGCAGAGAAAAGTGATTACCCATATAGGGAAAGAAGTCACAGAACTCACACTATGCTCAAACAATTCCATCAATGTGAAACGTCAAGCTTTAAAAAACTCGAAGAAAATTATATACAAATATTTTTACGGCTTTAGCATAAGAAGGGGTATTATGAACAGGATAAATTTGACTACAATGAAATTAGAGAGCTCTTGCTCTCCCTCTCTCTCTCCTCTCTCTCTCTCCCCTTGGTTCATTAATGTACACTGTGGGGATGTCAAAGAGGCAAATCACAAGTTGGGGGAAATGTTTGCACCAAAAATGATCAACAAAGAATTTTGTACACGTGATGACAATACTGAGTGCTTCTACAAATTCATAATCTTAATAACAACAAAACAATAGAAAAATGAACAAAAGATATGGAAAGGAAACATTTCTTTACTCATTCACCAGATATTTACTTAGCATCAATGTATACTAAACAGTGTTCTGGATATAATATATGTTGTTACAGAAAAAGCACATAGATTCTTTATTCTCACAAAACATATTCTAGTGGTGGCAGACAAAAAATAAATGAAATAAATAAGTGCAATGGAGAAAATAAAGCAGAAAAGGTAAGGTAAGGTAAAGGGGTAAGGAGATTTCCATTCGAAGGAGGTTCTCAGTAAGCAAGTGACCTTTGAGAAATGATCTGAAAAAAACAATGAAAGGCACATCATGAAGTTGTTGGGGGAAAAAAAAAAAAAAAACACTTTCCAGGCAGAAGGAAACCTGGGAGCAAAGACTCTGAATGTCAAGTGTGTTTGATAAACTCATAGATCAACAAGAAGCTTAGTGTAATTAAACTGGAACAAGAGAAGACTTGATAAAATGAAGAAGGAGAAGTAATTGGGGATCAGGACAAACAAGCTCTTATCAGCCACAGAGAGACTTTGGTTTATATCATATGCACTCAACTCTATTCACATCAGAGAAATGAAAGTTCAGACCAAAACCAATATTATTTTATGTCACTAGAATAAAAAAACTGGTTCACAATTACAAATGTTGGCAGGGATATGAATAAACACCAGTTCTTGCTGGTAGAATTCTAAATTCTAGTGCACTCTTTGAAAGCAATGCATTTATTGATGACCCATTAATTCCATTTCTAAATTTATAGAGGAAGCCTTGTATACATGCTCCAGGAGATATATACTAGAGGATATTCATGATAGTACATTTATTGGATCAAAAATTGGAAACAAACAACCCAAATAGCCTTACATATAGATATACAATGAAGTGTTGTATAGCAAAGAAAATAAATGAACTAAAACTGTGGTAAAGATAAACTTTATATCTATAATGTTGCATAATAATCATGTTGTAGGAGACTATATTCAGAATGTACCATTTTTAAATGCTTATAAAGGGGTAAACATTTATCTTATTTATGGAAATATAAATATGGGATAAAGGAATACAAAAACATAAGAAATAACGGACACAAATTTCTTAATGACAACCTCTAGGGAGATGGTGGGGTGGAATAGAGAAGGGGAAGGAGAGAGTCAAAATAAGCAGTTGACGAAACTGGTCCAGTTCCCAAGTTGAGTTCTGTAGGGGCCCAGAGCATGCTGCCCCCAAATGCACCACTTTGACATAAAGATGATTTTGAGGTAAAAGTATTCAAAACCCAGCAGATGCAGGAAAAGTGCTTTCCCTCCCCCTCAACCACCTAACTTTACATTGGAGAGGAGAGCCTGTACCAAGAAGAGAGCTATTAATAGAGACTACTCTTTACCTAAGGAACTTACCTGCATAGTACAGCAACCTTGTTTTTCCAAACATCTTTCACTTTCTTGTTAATGAGCTTTCCCCCCCTTTGTACCCTCAGACTCCCACCCCTCTCCTTAGCTCATATAAGCTTCATGTTGTTTCACTGTCCTTGGAATTTCATGTCTATGTGGATTCACCATAGTATGCCTATTAAATTTGAGTTCTTCCTGTTAATCTGTCCCATGTCAATTTGATTCTAGGTCTAGATAGAAAGACCATAGTGCAGAGGAATGTCTCCTTCCATGACAGTACTTACTGCATAGGTTTTGTGAAGTTTTTACACATATACGCATACATATATATACATATATATGTATGCGTATATATGTATATATATGTATGCATATATATGTATATATATGTATGCATATATATGTGTATATGTATGCATATATATGTGTATATATGTCTGTATACATATGTGTATATATATAGAGAGAGAGAGTCTATCTAATTTGTTAATTAGATCTTTTAACTATAAGTAATATGACAAGCATAATAAAATTTATGCAAAGGCAAATAACTCAGTGTGATTGTCTCATATTATTTTAGATTCATATTTAACAGTTTCCTAAAGCATGATGTATTAGTTTCCTCTGGCTTTTGTAACACATTAGCAGAACCTTAGTGGCTTAAGCCAACAGCATTTTATTCTCAATTCTGCAGGCTAGACATCATAAATCAGTCAGGGCCTCACTCTCTCTGGGGGCCTAGGGGAGAATCCATTCTTGGCCCCTTCAGCTTCTTTTTGGTGCAGCATACTGGGGCTCCCCTTGGCATTTGGCTGCGTCACTCCAATCTCTGCTTTGGTCTTCGTATTGCCTTCTCCCCTCTCTGTGTCTCCACCTCTTCTATCTCCAGTCTCTTCCTGCCTATTATAAGGACATTTGTTACTGGATTTAGGGTCTACCCCTTTAATCCAGGATTGTTCATTTCACAAGCCTTATTCCCATCTGCAAAGACCCCTATTCCAGATAAAATTAACAATCACAGATTCCAGGAATTTGTTTGCATATTTTTGTGGGCACCTTCTTCATCTGACCACAAATAATTATGATATTCAATGATTATTACTTGATTATTGAATCAAGTTAACAAATCGAGACTAGGGCTTTTACAATTCATTAAAATGCGTTCCTTAAATGTGCTATATAAATTAGGCAACTTTCATAAATTTCTAAGCCTGTGAAGGTCCACACTACCTTGAAATCGTATACAGCCTTTTCGTAAATCATAGAGCATAAAAGTATCTCCAGAGGTCAGTTTCTGTCTTTCCTTGCCTGTAGGCACAGCTACATTTAAACTAACACAGGAGGAGAGGTGTCTGTTCTGTTCTTAAGGATTTCCAGCAAAAGGGATTATATATCCTCTTCCAGCAACACATTTTGGCATTTCAAGCATTGAATATTTAAAACCTAACTTTTACATTCCAGGGGCATGGGGAATAGTAAAACCTTTACATCTTGCACATTGAGAAGTTCCAACAGTCATTAGAGGAGACTGCAAATATGAGGCACATAAGAAAAACTAGAACAATGCACAGATTTTTATATTACCACTGATATTATGAAACTCAAATACAGCTTGACATACCCATACATTTTGATCTTGCTTTTTCTAGTCTTTTGAGAAAAAAAAATGAATTCACCCTTAAAACAATTTAGCCTGAAGTGATTGAAAATATATGAAGAAAGGCTTTCAAGTTCATGTCACTCCCGCTAATTTTTCTTTCTCCTATCATGTCACACTGAGACAGGGAAGAAAGCATGACATGAGGGTAAGGGGAGGATCACAAGCAAATGTGGAAATGAAAACTAAACATGAAATAATATGGTTGTTCTCTTACAGTCACAGAAAGTTTGACAATTTCACTTGATAAGATATAAAATGGACGTAGATTTGTTCCAAAGCTCTGTTGTTTTATGAAAGAGAGTTGATAAAGATGGAAGGAGCACAGTCAGCTTTGCTCGCAAAATATTTTGATTATCTCCTTTACGTTCTCAGATACATTTTCCTGACAGCATTTCCACTGACACATAGCTCAGACAACATCCCGCATTTTACAGAGGCAAGGATAGCATCTGATTCATTGTCCTCGGAAATCGGGTAATTTGGCAAGTAACTGCATTGCTGTGTCATTCTAGAGATTATGCACGATGTGGTGTGAGCATTCTACCCTCAGATAAAAAAGTGAAAACGTGGGGGTGGAAATGGATCTGGCCCACCACCTAAGTGTGGTGGCAGTGAAAAACAACTCTCGTATATTTCCATACTACTGAGATTCTAATACCTACTGTGTAAATAAGATAATACAATCTGTCTGTCTGTAAAGCAGAGACCTAAGTGTTGATTCTTAAAAGTTTCCCTGAGACCTTCTTTTGGGAAAGAATTGCTTTAATCCCAAGAGGTTTCTTGATTATTAGTATAAATTGTCTAGTATTTCTTGTATACATCTTACTCACAATCACTGTGTTTAATGCAATAACTCTCGATTTTTTTTTTTAATGATAGTAGTTTGGCAAAGTGCCTACGCTTTGGTGATGTTGCTTAATCACTGTACTTTAAAGAATGGCTTATAGGTGACATGCATAATATCCCTCAGGAATTGTTTAGTATCTGATACGTTTAGGATTCAGTCAAATGTGAGTCTGAAGTCTGAGATAATAAATTACCACTTGGAAAAATGATGTCAAGCAAAGGGACTGCAGCAACGTAGCAGCTGCTAGAAAAGACTGATCTACAGGAAAAGAATCAGGAATGGATAGAGCATCTTAAAATGTGAGCATTCTGGTAAAGGTCACATTGTATTTTCGTCTCCTTGAATATACTTCAAGATGAAGAATAGTATCTCAAGAGGGTTGAATGGCATGTGATTTTTATGAAACAGTTTCTTCCCAGATACATAATTGTTAGATGATTACAACTGTTCCTTTCTTCAACTTCGAGTTTATAGGAGCAACTCACAATTCATTCTTTGTGAGAGAGTTTGTCTTTTCTACTCATCTCTAGGGATTTCATGAGCTTATGTTTGCCAGAACTAGGAAATTTTCTTCAATCAGGTAATGGTGAATAATGTCTTATAGATTAGTATGGATGTGGAGGGATAGGGGAACAGAGAGAGGAGGGTAACAAACTGAACAATGGATTAGCTTTGCTCATGATATTAACCTTCGGAAAATTGTACATTTCTACCTTAATGTTAGACATACATTTCAATGTTTTGGATTGCAAACATAAAGAAATGCATTCAATTCTTCAGTTGCAAAGTCTTTGCTTTAAAATTTCTTCTGTAAATAGTTTAGGACAAAAGAGTATTTTTTTTTATTTTAAGAGTATTTTAAATTATGGCTAAATCTCTAGCAAAATAGGAACACTTATTTCAAGTGGGGGAAATTATTACTTAGTCACGTCTCTGAATACAGAATGCAGTCCAGGACAAATCTTTAGCCATGGTTCACTGTTTAACATCTTTCTTTTTAAATTCTTGATCTTGAGAATGTAAAGAATTAGCCAACCTGTTCCTCTTGTACTTTCCTTGTTATGTTTCACCAGGCATGTTTTCTTGAGGGGGTGTGTAGATAGAAGTAGAATAATAAACATAATCAAAGAAACTCAGAAATTCACATTGAGGGAACAGTATTTGGGGGAGGGGAAGTTGACTGTGAGTGACTGGGAGGGTTTTCTTGTCTATCATCCCTTTATTTTCCAACGCCACTGCTGTGCACTGAACACAACTTCAGGCCATTTTTAAATGTTGTCTTGCAAATAGGGGTATCTGTATTAGCAGAAAAAAAGGGAGAGAAATAAAAAGAAAATACCAAATGGTGTCTAAGGGGAATAAGCAAAATGCTTGAAGATATAGATCCTAGCTTAGTCACACAACTTAGAAGTCATGTCTCAGAGCCATTTATGTGCAAGAACCATTTTCTTGGAGCGAAGCTCCACAAACATAAGTTACTCTGTATACAAAATGTTAATATGAAGAGTGATAATCAATTACAGGAATATGTGAAGTTTTTATTATAATATAGATTGTGATGTCTCTTTAAAATGAATGGAGCCCTTGTTTTGTGTCACTGTGATAGACTATCAGAGACAATTATACTATAATGGCATTTAAGTGCAGGTAATACTGGATAAAATATTTGCCATTACCGGGAGAATAGAAGTGATTCACATGTTTGGATCATGTAATTAGGAGCCAGGAATTATATATAACAATAGTGAGCTTCACAAATTGAGGAACAACGGACACTACAGGAAGAACATTTTCTACCGAGGGCAATTTCACAAACTGATGAAAATGGCAAATGATAGAAGTATTAGAAGGAAATATATAAGGACCTAAACTAACTATATTATATGCAGCTTTGCTTCCAGGACTCAAACATACAATTTACTGAACATAGATCGATCTCATCTTGGCAACTCACATGTCTCTGTACAGGGTCCAGAAGTGTTATGTTTTGCACTCGTGGTGATTTACAGGTTGAAATTATTTTCACTTTGGTGTATTATTTCATTAAGGGCTGTCTTAGGAAATAGGAGTCATCCAAAAAAGGAGGATGTGACATGACAGAGATGGCAGTCAGCCCGATCCCTTAATTCATAGGCTAGAGGTTAGGATTTGGTTAACTGCCTTTTCCTACAACTTATGGAATAGCAAGCATAAAATTCATATAATGTACATTAATTTAAGGTTTAAGATTTCATTTTAATGCCTCTTTAACTAAGTCACTTTCTGGAGAACTGAGGATTTGGAGATGGATCCAGGACTACAATGTTGAGTTAGTAGGTAGTATCCTAGGGGGTGACGGAATTAGATTTATTCATGGAGAAAATATTTTAAATACATATGCGATGCTTATAAAAAAGCATAGTAAATGAAATGCTAGTCTATCCTACCAGACTTGAGGAAGAAACTATGTGTTTGAGTGGATCTTTTCTTACCTCTTTTGATCACCAGAAATAAGGTGTGGGCATTCTGCTATCTAAAGGGGGGTATTTCTCTGTCAGATGGAGGCTCTCAAATGTGGGGCAATGATTGGGTGCAAGCCAATGGGAGGTGAAAGAATTCACCTGAGGCAGAACAAAGGAGATAGAAGTTTGTTGAATACACCGCAGGGTTGCTGTGGGCAGGAGAGCAAAGAAGAGGCCTTGCCAGGAGGTGTTGGAGTGTACCATAAGGGAACAGAGGGCAGGACAGCTGAGGAGAGGCTGGAGGAGAGGCTGTCTGCAAGGGGGCAGTGGCTGTGCGTTGTTTTTAAAGGGGGAACATGAGGAGGTATGGCAATGTATGGAATTCTCCCTTTTTTGGTAACTGTGCCTAGTTTTAAGCAGCCACTTGGTCAGCTGGGGCCTATGGATATTCTGAGGTGGGTTGCCTGATGGGCCTGTCTGTCTTCAGCCATGGGGTGGCTGTGGGCCCCTTCTATATTCTATTACTCAAGCCCATTTAAGCAAAAGCAACCTCTACAGACATGAAGAGTCAGGAGAAAGAGGACCTATGTTTGATTTAGGCCTTATGCCAGATGAATAAAAGGATATTTTCTTTTTTTTTTAATTTTATGTTTATTTATTTATGTTTATTGATTTATTTATTTTGAGAGAGAGAGTGAGTGTGGGAGAGGCGGAAAGAGAGAGAGTGAGAGAATCCCAAGCAGGCTCTGCACTGTGAACCCAGAGCCTGACATGGCGGGGTGGGGGGGGGGGGCTCCATGTCACAAACTGTAAGATCATGACCTGAGCTGAAACCAAGAGTCAGATGCTCAGCTGACAGAGCCCAGGTACCCCAAATAAAAGGATATTTTCAAGCTGATATGGGAGTAAAGGAATTAACTCAGTGTGTCTAGAGTTTTTGCAGTGGAGATGTGTTGAAGATTTACAAATATATTGAGGAACTGTGTGTAGCATCATCTCTCTGTGTTTTCTTTTAAAAAAAAAATTATTTATCTTCAGAGAGGCAGAGACAGTGTGAGTACGGGGGGGGGGCGGGGGGGAGAGAGAGAGAGAGAGAGAGAGAGAGAGAGAATCCCAAGCAGGCTCTGTACTGTCAGCTGTGAAGCCTGATATGGGGCTTGAACTCAAAAACCACAAGATCATGACCTGAGCCAAAACCAAAAGTCAGTGGCTTAACCGACTGAACTACCCAAGCACCCCTCTGCATTTTTCTTTTTAAGCCACAGGGGCCAGTGAATGCCTGGAATAGATCTTTTAATATTCTCACAACTAAAGGAAGCAAACAAAAAAGAAAGAAGTTTGTACATGGCATATGATGAGAATACCTCCAATCTCAAGGTTGAAATAATGCCAAGTCATGAAGCTCCTGACAGTTTTCCTACTTAAGCACCACATTGTGTAAGTGCTGAGGAAAAGTTTACTTCACAGAGGGAAAAGGGATAGCACTCCAGTTACAGACTCATCATGGCCAGTTGCATGAATTAAATTCAGTTCAAAATGTAAAAGTGAATCCCAAGCAAATTGCCAGTGTTCTGAAATATTTGATCTTATTCAGGGCAATCAATCAATTTGATGATAAATAGACAAGGTATTGAAGTGAGAAAGTTGCAAATTCTTTTTAAAATACCTAAGCTATACTTAGGGCACTTGGGTGGCTCAATTGGTTAAACGTCCAACATCGACTCAGGTCATAACCTCATGATTTGTGGGTTCAAGCCCCACTTCATGCTCTGTGCTGACAGCTCAGAGCCTGGAGCCCGCTTTGGATTCTGTGTCTTCCTCTCTCTCTACCCCTCACACCCCCCCTTACTCTTTCAAAAATAAATAAACATTAAAAAATAAAAAATAAAATACATAAGTATAATTTACAGTAACATTTCTCCAAAAATGTTTAAGGTTTTGTCTTCTATATTTAACATTTAATGGTTTATCCTGAAGAAAGTGCCTTGATATGTCACCAGAAGAATAAAAAGGAACATATAACATCAACAAAAAAAATATGTTTTCATCTTTGAGATACTTTGGAATATTCTAGTCATGTCTAAAAAATCTTTTGCCAGTATTTTTTTTCCTTTAAAAAGCAAGTAAAGTAAGGAAGAATAGTAAGTCAGAGAGTTCTGACTTGGTTATAAAATTATATAACATGGGATGCTAACGCCAGATCATTCAAATGGAAAAAAAAATCACATAGAAATTTCTTAGCAAGATCTAGAGTGGTCATGTAAGTTAAAATGAAGAAATCATAGGCCCTGGGAACAAACTGTTGTCACGCGGAAGAAATATGTCAACAACATAAGAGCAAAGTAGTTGAAAAACCTGGCAAAAACAGTATTTGACATTATTATCACAAAACCTAATAAGGACTCTGTGTTTAAAGTCATAACCGATCATTCTCTACTGGCATGTTAGTGGTAATACTGTATTGTATGAATATTGATAAACTTTAGGGATGCAAATATTTATAAATGAAATAAGTTTATAAAAATATCTTTCAGTTAAAATGTCTTCAGAAAGCAATATTGCCCAAACTGCATTGCACTTCAGATCTATCTTTAAAAAACAAAACAAAACAAAAAACTATTCTGAGGCTCCACCAGTGGCCTAATGACTCAGTTTCCCTGGGTAAAAGTCTGATTTTAAAAGTCTGTGATTTAAAACTGAACAATCAGCCAACAAACAAATAAACAACAGAACTAAGGGCTACTGTTCTTAAGCTTCATTTCTTCTGTAGTTCTTTCTCTGTTTTGTCTAAACTTTATGTCTGTCTATAGTCAGATTACCATCATTTCTTGAAATATCTTGCTCTTGAAATTGGGTAAATTTGCTTTCACAATACTAGAAACTTAGTATCATTTCAGACAGTACATGGCTGCTATTCAAGTCAAAAAAAGAAAAAAGAAAACTTGGGGCGCCTGGGTGGCGCAGTCGGTTAAGTGTCGGACTTCAGCCAGGTCACGATCTCGCGGTCCGTGAGTTCGAGCCCCGCGTCGGGCTCTGGGCTGATGGCTCGGAGCCTGGAGCCTGTTTCCGATTCTGTGTCTCCCTCTCTCTCTGCCCCTCCCCCGTTCATGCTCTGTCTCTCTCTGTCCCAAAAATAAATAAACGTTGAAAAAAAAAAATTTATAAAAAAAAAAAAAAGAAAAAGAAAACAAAGATAATGTGGTGTTAGAGAACTTGTTTCAATGTATCTTTTATTTGTGACAAAGGTTCAAGAGTGCAGTTGCCATAGAGTGGTTTAGAAATAGTTCAAGTCCTTCAGGAATGCATTATTTCTTTTTTTTATTTTTTTTTTAAATGTTCATTTACTTATTGTGAGAGACAGAGAGCATGAGCAAGGGAGAGGCAGAGAAAGAGGGAGAATGAGTATCCCAAGCAGGCTCTGTGCTGTCAGTGCAGAGCTCAACGTGGGGCTTGATCCCATGAACCGTGAGATCATGACCTCAGCCAAAATCCAGAGTCAGATGTTTAGCCAACTGAGCCACCAGGTGTCCCAGGAATGTATTATTTCAATTAATTTATTCATTCATTTAATCTACGAAATACATTGAACTTCTGAATTATGGCAGGTGCTGTGGTATGTGTTGGGTATAGGGTAGTTGATACTCCTTTCTCTGGCAGAGTTTTCAGTATAGGTCAGGGTGTATCTTTTGTGTGGGTGGAGATGTGTTAAGGTTTCTTTATAAAACGTCAGAATACCACTGGAGTTGGGTTTTGTTGTTGTTGTTTGGTTGGTTGGTTTTTTGTTTTCCTAAACTGGAGACTTATTGAAGGAGCAATATGTAGCCAGCAATATCTGTAATATAAATTAGTTATAAGGTCTGTGATTTGGCTGACAGCAAAAGCAGATCACAATAATGTTTGCTGCTCTGTGTCATAGCAAAATTCTGACTCCAGAGTAAGCAGATAATTCTCAACTTCAGGCCAGTGTTACCTATTTAGCAGGTGTTTTCTAGCAGTTATGATGTTATAGAGCTTCCAATATATGCATGTATGCACTTGAACATACACATTCTATAGCGTGTGTGTGGTATATATAAAACCTCTTCTGCATATAGTTTGCCCATTTTTTTTCCATACGTGGATGTTTGTTTGTTTTACTTTTCTTAGGATTAATTCAGTGACCTGCATCTGATAAATTGCTTTGAAAATTTGCTCTAATAAAAGACTGAAACATCAAGACCACAAGATGTGGTATGTCTACAATGGAATATTACTCAGACTTAAAAAGGAAGGAAATCCTGCCATTTGCAACAACATGGATGGACACAGAGAATTTAATACTAAGTGAAGTAAGTCAGCCAAAGACAAATACTATATAATTTCACTTACATGTGGAATTTAAGAAACAAAACAAATGAACAAAAGAAAAAAAAAAAGAGATGAAAAAAAACAGACTCAAATATAGAGAACAAACTGGTGGTCACCAGAGGGCAGGTGGGTGAGAGGAGGAGTGAACTAGATGAAGGAAAATAAAAGTACAATTATCTTGAGGAGCACCGAGAAATTTATAGATTTGTTGAATCATTATATCATACACCTGAAACTAATATAACACTGTATGTTATATAATAATTGATTAATTATTGAATAATGTAAAGAGCTATTTAAGAGACCATAACATTAGGGGTGCCTGGGTGGCTCAGTCGGTCGGGCATCTGACTTTGGCTCAGATCATGATCTCACAGTTTGTGAGTTTGAGCCCCACATCGGGCTCTGTACTGACAGCTCAGAGCCTGATTCCTGCTTCAGATTCTGTGTCTCCCTCTCTCTATGCCCCTCCCCCGCTCACATTTCCTCTCTCTCTCTCAAAAATAAAAAAATTAGAGACTATGACATTAGATTGAAATGTCTATAGTGGTGATGCTAGGCCACTGGAGAAATATAATCTAGTAGGAGGCATGATCAGATTTGGCCTGAGAATCAATTTTGGGTAGTTTAGTTGGCTAAGCCTCTATCTCTTGGTTTTGGTGCATCAGGATCTGTGCTGACAGCATACAGCCTGCTTAGGATTCTCTCTCTGCCTTGCGCCTGCTCCCATGCACATGCTTTCTCTCTCAAAGTAATAAATATAGCCTGAAAAAATGGAGTAGAGAAATAGGAAAGTAAAGTCAGTGAGATCATTTAGTCCCCATTTGATTGTCCGGGTAAGAAATAATGAAAATCTGTGGAGTTGGAGAGGTTGTTCAAGATATATTTTTGAGACAGAATTAACAGTTTTTAGGATATAAAAGTATGGGATAGGTAAAGTTTTACAGAAAGGGATTGTTAATGTCAAGAAGCATTTCAACTGCTTTACTTTTCAGGAAATAGGCAGGTGGAGAAGGCATCATTGGGTAGAAGTGAAAGAGTTGTTCTTGGGGAGAAATTATCAAATTAAATTTTGAGTTTGCAAAGCTTGTGACTTCTATATGGCAACATTTGGATATGTCCGGTAAGCAGTTAATTCAATGAATCTCTGTCTCAAAAGAGTAGGACATGCAAATTTGGGAAAAACCAGCTCACAATAGAAATGAAAGTCATAGGTGCAGCTGAAGGCAATAGAGAAAATTATATATGCTAAAAATAAACAAAGCCAAGGAGGACATGAACAAAGAGGAACTTGTGTGAAGTAGTTGTCAGGAATGGATGCTGGAAACAAGGAAACCAGAGGAGAAAGAAACTTGAGGTCCTATCAAAAACTGTTTTTACATCACTCATTCATACATCCTCTACACAAGGATCCTTAAACTGAATGTGTACTTTGAAGTAACAACCAGACCAGAGGGGATAATGGATAATTTTGGCAGTTAATTAGTTATGATAATTTGATTTCCACTGGAGATATTAGAAAGACATAGGCAATCTCTTAAGAATAAGACCAGAAAGAACCCCAAAAGTAGAATAAGCTGTTTTTCCTCATTTCTCATTCTTGCTTTTCTTGCTCCATGTGCATTTCCTTCACTTTCTGACTCTGACTTGTTTGATTTCCCGTTTCCCTTGTGACAAATCACAACTGGAAGCTCTAGAGTTAATAGTTCCCTTTGTTCGAGGGCATCAAACCCACCGAGGATATTTTGTCCAAATAGAACAATGGATGGTTTTTCTCTAATTCAACCGACAGCGGGTGCCTGCTACAGCCTCAGCAGCAATGCAAAAGGGAGGTCATTGTTGTGTATGAACACAGATACTCATTCTAAATTTCTTTTTTTAAGGTTTATTCATTTCTCAGGGACAGAGCATGAGCGGGGGGTGTGGGGGACAGAGAGAGAGACACACAGAATCTAAAACAGGCTGCAGGCTCTGAGCTGTCCGCACGGACCTGATGCAGGGCTCGAGCTCATGGAGTTCGAGATCATGACCTGAGTGGAAGACCGCCGCTTAACCGACTGAGCCACCCAGGTGCCCCCCCAGATACTGACTCTAAACAAGCCTCTCGATAGCACTGAATTGCAAAGGAATATTCCTGGAGAGCTGGAGTGCTCCGGCAGACAAAACTATAGATGACCATAAATCTTCAAGTAGTGGAATAGGCAAGGCAATATTTTAAGACAGAACTACCTTTAATCACCAAAACTATTGTTTTTTATTTCAGAGAGCAAGGATTTAAAGAGTATGCAGAGTAAAGACTATTTAGTCATCCAGATATAGCTGATGTTTGAGTTGTAGGTAGGAAACAGGAAGAATGTAGACAGCAAGGGATTTTGGAATTTACTCACATTTAACCTGGTAGCATTTAGATAGCAAAGGGTTCCTATATATAAATATTGACACTAATATGGAACCCAGCACAAATCCATGTCCTTTGAAAAAATAATCTGTCATGGGATATTTTCACAAACTTATTGCTCTCAGGATCCAATCGCAGCCTAAAAATTATTGCTTAGCACATAACAGAAGTACTTTAGATGTGCTTTCCATTTCATTGCATAGCATTTTTAAAAGGACATATACAGAGTGGTGGAGATTTAATAAAATTAATTTTTACTGTTTTGAAGAGCTCTTTCTGTGTTTTGGTACCATCTACTGATGTTAACCATATTAAATATTAAAACAGAAACGTTAAATATATTTCTTAATTCTTTTAAGGTGACACAATAAACTTATGGTAACATAAATAATATTTTTATAATGTAGATATTTTGGAAAATAGAAACAAATAGTAAAAACACTGGAATTTTATTTTCCAAATTTCTTTAATGTTTGGCTTTTAGAAGTTATCTGGGTTATAATGTCTGTTTCTACCTTCAATATATCACTATATGTGTTGGTTGAAGTATATGAAGAAATATGTGGTTGAAGAAGACTTAAATTGTTGAAAAAAGATTAAAGGGGTACTTGAATGTCATTGAAAAAGTGAGAAATATCTCAATAGCCTTTTCAGATAAGTGTGAATATTTCTATTTGATGTCATACCTGCAATTTATAGTAGAGTCTCCTCTCCTCTCAAGGGAGTATTATATTAAATCCTTCGGTTTTCTTGCACTCATGCTATGTTGTTTAGCCTTGGTTAATTTTGTTCCATCATCACTGAGCGTTTGGAAAGCAAAGTTCACTGTTCTGCATATCTTCTAAATGTTGTCACATTTTACTAGAGAGTGTGGAACATTGGTTTTGTTGATCTCACTACCAATTTTACCAGAAAATTCTTTAAGTGTTGGCAAGTTTCCGAGTGGCAGATACGTTTTTCAAAACTCTAACTTCCACGTGAGAGATCAAACGCTCTCCTGAGCAATCCATTTTTTCAGTTGCTTTCCTTAAAAGGACTGGGTCACTTTGTTCTTTTGTGAGAAAAGTCAGCCTAATACCCAAGCCTGAATAACCACTGATTGCTGGTCAGTTTTTCAGGTAAGAACGATTTACTTTTACAAAAGAAGTGGCTAGTTCAGCCAGCAACTCAATGGCACCTGTGCTTTTCCTCAAGCCAACTCTTATATTCCAGAACATGGCAGAACCATTTTTGTGTGCTTTCCATTTAATTACAAAGAATTTTAAAAAGTACATAGGCAGGGATAGGGATTTAGTATAGTTAATGTTTAACTGCTTCATCAGGACATTCCTAAGTAAAAGTTTTTTTGTTTTTTTTTCTCCTCATGTGAGTGTGTGAAAGTAAAAAATAAAACGACTACCATAGTTTAGTAACACAGTTTCAAGTCATGCTCTTTCACTCACCAATTCCTTTTCCACCATCAGTACACCCAGTGAAAAAAAAGCAATAACGACTCAGTATTGTGATGAAAATAGTTTTGACCTTATGAAACCTTGAATACATCTCAGAGACACACAGGAATCCATTGACTGCACTATGAAAACCACTGAAATATAATCTAGACAAGATGAGAATATTAAACGCAGACAGAAGGAACCAAAGAAACATGTCAATGTCTTTTGCTCTTTATATACAGAATAAAATAAAGAGATTATATCTAGGTGAAAACTTATCTGAAGGCACAGTAATAGAAAACATGACTTCACTAGGTGCCTTTCGAGACTAAGATTGTTGCTTAAATGTAAAGATAAAAGCTAATCGCTTTTTGAAATGAAAGTAAAACAGTTCAATAATGATACATTCTGTGCTCTTTATTCTATCATCTTGCTTTTATGACATTTAGTAATGCCAAATGTTTCCATGCTTCTCTGACTTCTCTGTTCTTTTGGATATACCATGAGCATTCTTTACCTAGAACTGGTATTAGGTACCATTCATTACTGTCAAAGTTACATGGAAAACCTATTCGTGAATCTTAGCCATGGCTCCCTTATCATCTCTTCGATATTATCTTCTCTGGAGTCCTTTTAAAACATGTCAGTGGTTGATCCTCCTCGACTCTATTCCTTATATCGACCAAAATACTCAGAACCATTAAAATGTGTTCAGAGAGCTCGCAGTGACCACTAACATTAAATAGAGTCTGGATATAAAAAGCAACTTGGCTGTGTGGATGTGCATATCCAGTACATACATATCTGCCCTTGTGTATGGAGACCGGTACTCAAGGTTTTCTGCCCACATTATATCTGTTTTGCTGTTATTTGTATCTATAGTATTTAGTTTAGATATAGAGGTAAGAAAGAGGATGTTTAGTGATTTTTTTACACATCTAATTTTTTCTGGTTAACATATATAATTATTTGGCATTTTAAATAGCTGCTTATATTAGTCATGGTTTTCCAGAGAAACATAATACCCAGTAGCAGATTGTCTACATATGTATAAACATGATTTAGAGAGGTAAAGAGAGAGATTACAAAAAACTGGTTACATGACTGTGGGAGGTGGCAAGTCTGCAATTTATAGGGCACATCAGTAGATTGGAAACTCAGCCAGTATTTGATACTGTAGTATTAAGGCAGAATTTCTTCTCTGGAAAAATTCAGCGCTTTTCTCCTAAGGCCTTCACCTGATTGGATGAGGCCCACCTGAATTATCAGGGGTAATCTTTACTTAAAGTTAACTGATTGCAGTTGATAACCACATCCATAAAATATTTTCACAGCCACACTTAGATTAGTGTCTAATTAAATAACCAATACTTTAGCATTTTCAAATTGGCACATAAAACATCACACCATCAATGGGATCCATGCTAGATAGGAGCTTCTCTTCAGTTATATTTCTTGATTGTTGATATAAAATCCAAGTTCACTTTTTAATCAAGAACTAAAACTGAACTTTGTGATAATTGCGCCCCAAGGGGAATGCAATAGGGAAAACTTTGGTTCATGGATTGTTTTGATTATTTTGAGAAAGAGTGTTTGAGCTGTCGAAATTCTATCTCACATTAAGCTATGGAGACTATTCTAAAGATCAAATAATACATTTCAGTCCTCACAGTACCTTGTACTGGTCAGAGACAGTTATAATGAACCCCCCTCTGGGTATTGGCATAATTTCATCAAACAACTGTTTTATTTTAGTAAATAGAGTGAGGGCAGCCCAGCTGGAGACATTCCTGGATAGGAAGGGTGAGGAGCCAAGCAAAACAGAACCACAAAGAGCTTTATGTTGTGTTACTAATAATCATTTATTCTCTATCCTTTTTTCACTCTTGCAGGAGTTCTCTGTCTAGTTTCCTTTTATTCTTAATCCCTAAAAGCATCCCATTTCCGCTGACACATTTTTCTTCCTCTGGGAAACAAAATACCTCTTAAAAACCTGCCTGGAAATCTCACGCTTGTTTTCCTGCCTAGCCTTGGCTTTGCATTTTACATTCAGTCCTCTCCACTGACACTCAGACCTACTAAAGATCACAACTACTATATTTGGAGCCACAAAGAGTTCAGGTTTTTGGTTTTTTTTTTAATTAGAAAGTGAGTGATTTATGATTTGCAATATTAAAACTTTTTTTTTTGGTTACCAAGTAACACAGAAAAACATTAATGACCCAACACAAATTTCACATTAATTTGGACAAACCACTCAGAAGTCACAAATCAGCACTTTAAGCACAATATATTATAGAGAAGTGTCTGTATAGCACTCTTAACAACATAAATGAAATTATTTATTCTAATTGTTAGAATAAATAATTAAATCATGTATACTAAATTGATTGAACATACAAAGACATTGAATTTTAATATAATAATATAGCAAAATTATGCCCTAAAAGTAGCAATTGTGTGTCAACGCCATGAGGTACCATAATTTAAACCAATTGCAGGACAACCAGATAGTTTTGTTTTTTTTTTAATTTTTTTTCAACGTTTATTTATTTTTGGAACAGAGAGAGACAGAGCATGAACGGGGGAGGGGCAGAGAGAGAGGGAGACACAGAATCGGAAACAGGCTCCAGGCTCTGAGCCATCATCAGCCCAGAGCCCGACGCGGGGCTCGAACTCCCGGACCGCGAGATCGTGACCTGGCTGAAGTCGGACGCTTAACCGACTGCGCCACCGAGGCGCCCCCAGATAGTTTTTATAAAATAAAAAGTGGAGCATGTTAGTTTCTCAAAATTTGCAATCACTTGGGATTTTGTATTTTTAGGTTGGAAATAATGTCATGGTATCATATCTTCTAAATGTACTAAGAAACAAGGCTTTCACAGCCCATGCAGATAACTGTAAGGATTCTTTTACTTGGTAGAACAATGGTCTTAACTGAAGAGAAATTAAATTGGCAGCATAGATGTATTTAGATTTTCATCACTAGAATGAGCAAAAATCAGCCACGGTACATGATATGAATGCCGACACCACAGTTCCACACAAGACATACTGAATCAGAATCTCTATTCAAACAGCAGGTTCATACTTTTTCCCTTGATGACACGTTGAGAAACAAAGTGCCTAGACTTGACATCAGTAATTATTTGCCGAGGTTTGTTAATATCACTTAATCTATGCCATTAAATGGTAGTTATTGCTAGTTTGCTTTAAATTAAATGTCATAATTTTATCACATTATCTAAAATATTTGATATTTTCTTACATTAAATTCCATATTAAAGCTACATGAATATTTATCAAACCAATTTACATATACAAATTATTTTGTAATTTAAATAAATATAAGCCAATAATGATTATTAAAATAAATTAATAGAAATTATATATGATCATTAAAGCAGTATTAGGGAAAATAAAACTAAGTGGACAGGTTGTGCATATTTTACTCTTATTTTCACTGCTTCTTGTCTAAATTGCATGTATTTTCCATTGTTTATAAACTTATTATATTGTATGCAAATTAGAAAGGATATCTACTTTTTTGGAATCCACGAGTTTATATTAAAGAATTGCAAAACCTTCTTTATAAGTTTTTTCCATTTACAATATTGAAGGGTCATTAATTACATACTTGGAATTATCAAATTAAGGAACAGATTTAGTTGTTTTAAAATTCAAAAATTACCTTTTGTCTACATTTACTAAGAATTTTTAAGTTACTGTTTTTCAAGAAATATGCTAAGTACATAACATAAAGCCTCTTCATTGTATTACTATATTTATGAGATACAAACAACAAATGCTCTGTGCACTTAAAGAAATATCAGTAAGTAAAATAGTAAGGAATTTTTAGAGAGAGCTTCTAAATTCAGTTCATTTTACTGTCTTAGAAGCAGATACCGAGACAAGGATTTGTATGCATGTGATTTATTAAAGAAGTACTCTCAGGAGCAAATCTATAAATGAGCGAGAGGAGGCAGGAAAAGGAAGGGGGAAAATCCAAGCAAGAACAAGATACAGGGCAAAGTCCTAACCACAGACTAATCCCTCAGGAGAGCTCTAGAGTGAAAATCATGTTTCCACGGTTGTCCTAACTCATGACATGGAAGCCTGGTTTTCACTTTTCTGTACCAGTCATTAGCTAAGGGCCTGGCATCTTTCTTTTAGCAAAATGTATTCGAGGTTCATTCATGTTGCATGAATAAGTAGCCATTCCTTTTATTTGCTGAGTAGTATTCCAAGGTATGGATGTACCACAGTTCATTTTTCCATTACCTTGTTTACATAAAGCAGTTATGACAATTTGCATACAGGCTTTTGTGTGAACATAAAATTTCGGCTCATTTGAGTAAATACAAGGAATTTGATGGCTGGGTCATACAATAACTGTATATTTAACTTTATAATATACTGCCTTACTGTTTCCAAAATGGTTTTACCATTTTGCATTTCTGCCATTGATGAATAGGAATTTTTATTGCCTTCCATCCTCATTAGTATGAACATATCGTCATTTTAAAAAAAAAATTAATGATTTTAATAGGTATGTGGGATTCTGTCTTAGTGGTCTGAATTAGGATTTACCTAATGACATTTACCTAATATTTGATATCTTTTCATATGTTTAATTACCATCTCTTCATATTTTTTGGAAAAAGATCTGTTGGATTTTAGTATTTTACTTTTAAAATACATTGTTTGTGTTCTTGCTATTGAGTATTATGTGTTATTTTTATATTTATTCTGGAAAAAAAACTCTCTTATAGAATATATGAGTTGTAAGCATTTCCTTCCAGTCTGTGCATTGTCTTTTCATTTTCTTAGCAGTATATTTTAAAGACCAAAAGTCTTACATTTTTATAATAAAATATTCTATCATTTAAAACTTTTTAATGCTTATTTTTGAGAGAGAGAAAGACAGAGCATGAGTGGCAGAGGGGCAAAGAGAGAGGGAGACACAGAATCTGAAGCAGGCTCTAGGCTCTGAGCTGTCAGCACAGAGCCTGATGCGGGGCTCAAACTCACCAACCTCGAGATCGTGACCTGAGTCGAAGTCAAATGCTTAACCAACTGAGCCACCAGGGTGCCCCTATCATTTTTTATGTTTTATGGATTACACATTTGATGTTACATCTAAAAACTCATTGCCACATCCAAGTTCATAGAGATTTTTCTTCCATGTTTTATTCTAAAAGTTAGGAGTTTCATATTTTATATTTAGGTTTATGATCCTTTATGAGTTAATTTTTATATAAAGTATATGTCGAAGTTCTGCCTCTTCAAGTGATTGTCCAATTTTTCTAGCAACATTTATGGCATTGATAATTTTTTGTACATTTAATTGCCTTTACACCTTTGCAAATATCAGCTGGCTATATTTGTGTCAGTCAATTGTGGAATTTAAAGTAAAACAAAGAGTATTAAAATTATTTATAATTAGGAATAAATATAATACCTAGTATTTCCAGCTCTTCTTTTCTCTCCCACTTCAGCAAATTCATGTTGCTCATTAAATACATTTATTTTATTCATTCAAGTAACTGAATTTTGTGAGACACTATTTCTATGAATAATTAATAAGTGCTATACACACACATATGAATTCTATGGTCAAGGAAAAACTTCAAACATCATGTTAAGCAAGGAGAAATTAGTTCTCATTAAAGGGAAATCTCATTAAACATTCAACTTGCAAGATTTCAATCACTGAACGTAGATAAACAAGAAAATAAAACAATAACCATATAAGCAAATATAATAAAAAATACATATATATCATACATGATTCCACCTACTGATCCTCTCCATTGTCCAGAATAAAATTGAATTAGAAGATGGGAATTTGCTTTTGGCTGAACTGGTCTAAATTGCCACTCATGTTGCAATATGTTGGCCATGTTGCATATGAAACTATCCATATGAAACTAATGTTTAAAGATACACATCTTCAACACAATTTGGTGTCTAAATTCAAGCCAAACATTTCGTGTGAGCCTCTACCAAGAAAACAATGAAATAGCATTAGACTATATATTTTCTTCCAACATGACCTATAAATTTAGCCATATATATTATTATATCCTGTAAAAGATTTAGGAAACTTTTAAGGGTCATTTTGAGTATTCTTAATTTTGCTTTTTAAGAGCTAACTTCTAAAGAAGATGCTAATTCACATATCAGAAAATACATTTCAAGAGAGGGAGTAAAAGCAATATTTATAAATTGATTTGATGATAAATAATCAAATATTTAATTTGATTGAGCATATAGTGCTCAAAATATATTTTCTTAAAATTTTTCTTAAAATCAGTTCTATGTAGAACACAGGGATAGAGATGCCTTGTTAAATCATAATCTTCTTTCAGATAGAGTGTAGTCTTTTCCATTATTTTAACTCTAGTCCTGGTATAATCCCTTTTGCATGTATCATTATGTATTTCTTTACATAACGAATAAATAAATGCATTGCTTGCCAGATAATTTTCAGCTCCAACTATAACAATAAACAAATGATAGGTCAATATGGAAAAATATTTGGAAATTCTCTATTTCAGATTAAGGTTATTCTTCTTTCTTATATTATTTATGTTTTAAATTTAGCTTATGTTTTAATTTATGCCTATCATTTGAATTTATTTAGTTGTAGGCAAATAAGTTTTGCTCTTTTCTTTGATTAAAGAAAATTGATTTCTGTCTTTGTCTTCAGCTTTAATATCGACATTTAATACTCCTTAATTTTATTCATTGTGTAGTACAACATTTTTTTTGTACATGACCACAGTCTATTTTTCACTTATTCTTTCCAACAGACATATTTATATTTCCCTTCAGAATAGTGTTTTAATTAAATCTTATTTCAAGTTACAAATAATTGGAAAGAATTTCTAAATGGTAGTGGTTGCCAACACCAGAACTTCTGCACGAAAATATGTTCATCTCTCCAGGTATAAAATACAATTAAGGCACTCTTGGGTGGCCCAGTTGGTTGAGCATCTGACTTGATTTTGGCTCAGGTCATGATCCCAGGGTCGTGGAATCAAGCCCCACATCAAGCTCTGTGTTGAGCATGGAGCCTGCTTAGGATTCTTTCTCTCTATCCCTCTGCCCCTCTCCCCACTCTGGTTCTCTCTCTTTAAAATAAAAATAAAAATAAAAATAATAAAATTAAATTTTTAAAAAGAGTGATTTTATCTGCACATCATGATATATTCTCTGGCCCCTTTACAGTATTATATTACATTCACATACCATGTATTACTGAGGGGCAGTAATATTTTGAACATGAGCCTAGCCTTCTAAAATAATGTGTCTACATCTCTATATCTCTTCTAAATTTTCAGTGGGCATTGAGAAAATAGCTATGATATTTAACATATTCTGGACATCAAGACTTGTTCTCTAGGAAGTGAATATATATAGGTAACAGTGACTGAAATTTATCCCTCAAAGTTGACAAATGAGAATCAACATTCCTTAGTTTACTACTCCTATCAGTGATCTATCAATTGCTTCCCCTAAGCATTTTTTTTTAATGAAGCAGAATCTCTCCTATGCAAATTATAGAGTCAGGAGGAAGACTTTAGTTCACAGTGTCCATATGATAATATTTTATTGACAAATATTTCTGGTGGTTCTTTCTTTCTTTCTTTCTTTCCTTCTTTCTTTCTTTCTTTTTTTCTTTTTTTTGCAGAGAGAGTGCGAGTGGGGGAGAAGGGCAGGGGCAGAGAGAGAGAGAGAGAGAGAGGGAGAGAGAATCTTAAGCAGATTCCACACTGAGCATGGAACCCAATTCAGGGCTCCATCCCACGAACCTGGTATCATCACCTGAGCCCAAATCCAGAGTCCGGTGTTCAATCAACTGAATCGCCCAGTTACATATATATATATATATATATATATATATATATATACACATACACACACACACACACACTTTAATATATTAACTATATATATATTTTAATTTTCTCTGACATTTTTTTTTAAATCTGAGATCTAATATCTTCCATCTACACTGGTTCTACTAGTTAGGGTTCTCTCTGTTCTCTGTCTAATGTCCAAACCCATGTAGGTATAAGCCCTGTCTTCCAGGTGACAATTTTCCCTTATTTGTAACTGATATAAAGCCTCAGATCTGTTCTCAGAGTGTGGGTCTTTTACTTGAGGACAGGATAAGTTACTGTTATTCAATTATTCCCCTACATTTTTCAATGTTACTTGCTCTTGCTGTGATGTTTGTATTGGGCAACAGATAGTAGGGTAATATAACACAATGGTTAAAACTTTTAAAATTTTAGTCAGGAACAGAACAGATTGGATAAAACCAGGATCTATCAGTTAAACATTGAATAATTTAGGGAGTTACTCTTTTTTTTAGCCATAGTTTCCTCATCTGTATACCACTATCTTTAGAGTGGTAACCAAAATGATATGTTCCAATGGAGTTGTGAAGATTAATTTTTTAGCACATATAAAGTTCTTTGGATGGCAACTGGCACATAGTTAATTACTACTACTACTAATTCATTTGAGTAGATTCCTAGATGCTGCCTAACTAATGCCACCCTTGTGTTTGAAAAGAGCACTTCTTTCAGCATATACATGCACCACAAGTGCATGATATAATCTTTCCGCAGAAGTCCTTCTGGGACCTTCAAAATATGGAGTAGTCCCAAATAAATATGACAAACATATTTATTTTGGAAACAAACATATTGTTAATTTTTAAGGAAATAAGACTAAGGAATTTTAAGGAACTTTTTAAGGAAATAAGACTAAGCTGAATGTAAGTTATATGTAGGCATTACTCAATACAGAAGAGTGTAGGAGTAGATGACTGTAGAGAGCCATGTTTACACAAACCCTTTCAGCTCATCATGTCCAATCGCCTTGCTTTATGTATAATGAACCTCAACCTGAACCTTGCTTAATATTGTAACTCAGATAAAACACATGTCTCATCAGAAGTCTGTTGGCTTAGAAGCTAAGAAGAAACAAGTTTCTGTGTTAGGTAGATAAATGTGACCTAGTCATAAAGCATTTATTTTATTTTTTATTTTTAAAATATTTATTCATTTATTTTTGTATTTTTGAGAGAGGGAGAGAAAGAGAGAGAGCAAGAGAGAGAGCACATGAATGGGGAGGGGCAGAGAGAAAGGGAGATAGAGAATCCCAAGCAGGCTCCACACCATCAGCACAGAGCCTACATGGGGCTCAAACCCTCAACCATGACATCATGACCTGCTCTGAGACCAAAAGCCAGATGCTTAAGTGACTGAGCCATCCAGGTGCCCGGTCATAAAGCATTTATTATTGTAATGGACAGATGCTGCTGAGCTAGGTGGGCTTCACTCAGACTTGTTTCTTGGCCCAGTACTCCATGCACTCTTATCTTAAGAGAATGATGAGAAAGGAAGACAAGGAGTCATAAAATTTTTGCATGAGATTGAAATGGTGGTTTCACTGACACTTCTGTAGTTATTGGAGAACAAAATACACAGCCTTATAACCACTTTGAAAGAGCATCTGAAGAACAAGTGGAGAGAATAACTGATCACTTTGCCCCAGAACGTCCTATCAAAGGGCTCCTAAGATCAGAGTAGGATTAGCAGTGGTTTCTAGTCGGAGATGGTGATAACCCTCTAGGAAGCAAGAATAAATGGATAAGGATAGTTCTTGGTAGAAAATCATGAGAGGTGACAGGTAAAGGCAGAAAGCAGAAGCACCTTGCAGAAGTATGGTGGTGACCTCAAGACAGTGTATTACTTAGTGTTGGTAAGAGTGTATAAATGGTAGAACAATAGGGGACCCAGAAGTGGGGGAAAATAAAGTAATACATCATCAGACTTTTTTATGAAGTCATGTGAGAATTCCTTAGCAGCATCTTCAAAATGAGAACTTTGCAGGAGTTTGAGGTCCAGCAATCACAAAATAGAGATAAAATTCAAAAAAAGATATGAGTTGTATACATATGACATATTAGAGTTTCAGAAAATCTATTGCTTAAAAAAAGGTAGGAACACAGACCTGGTGTCTTGAGTCATCAGGGCCCTTTCCAATGGTTTCATATGTTTAAGATAATCTCCTGAGTTCTAGCAATGATGTTAAAATTCATAGGAAAATGTCTTTCCCAGGTTCCCATCGATTTGTTAAAATGTTTCAATTTACAAAATAAACTTAATGAATGTCAACAGAGGCATATTACAATTACAATAGGAGGTTTGCCATCTTCCTCCTCAAACCCTAATTTGTGAAAATGAAAAAGAAGAGAAGTACAAATATTCCAAGTCAAAGCTAAAGAGATTATTATATCATGATGCTGGGATGTGTTAAGGAACAACCTGGCAGGGTGAAGAGTTGGTTGAGTTAGTTTTCAGTCATGTAAGAGACGTTAAAGATTTTTGTATCTATTTGCCAAGGCCTTGGGATTTCTTCAAGAAGTTTATTTTTTTGAAGTCAGTTCTTTGGACTCCTCTTAAATCAATTTTTCTTTAAGCAGATTGGCTCCAAACTTGAGAGGCCAAACAAGAGGTGGAGGGGAGCCAATAAGAAAAGGATGCCAGAGACCTAGGCTCCTAGTTTATGAAAAAGGAACTGTGGCAGTTCACACACGTACTATCTCAGGTGATCAGAAATGTTTAACTGAGGAGCTCTAATGCAGTTTTTGGTCTTGTCTGATTTGCATTATATTTGCAAATTTGCAAGTATCTTTCTTGAGTGTTTAGAATGGGAAATCTGTGGCAATAATGGATTCAGAGTTTTTGATCTTGGTTATACTTGTCATGGCTAATAAATAACTAATAGGTGAGAGTATGCCAAGCACTTGTACATCCGAAGATTGACTCTGACTTGCCCTCATACCAACCAACATGGAGCATCATTGATAAGTTTTTTTCTGGTTCAGTTGTTCACTATATATCTGAACATTTTTAAGACTAGCTAAGAAGACATCCTGCAATACAATTAAATGAGACTATAAAGCATTAATTTAGCCAACCATTCTATGCAGCAAAATACAAATAACATATTCCGGTCTATCAATTGTCACCTGTTAATAGTGACTATTTATCGTTTTAACTCTTTCTGTCTCATTCTGAATGTTCTCTACCTCTTGGTATTTTGTCATTAAACTTTATTTTCTTTATGCTAAATTGAAATATATGATTTATAACTGGCTTCTTTGAGGAGAAAGAATGACATGTATTTAATCTTATAGAATTATTTCCAAACTGTGTATATTCACAAGGGTGCATTAGGCTTTCTGTTTAACTGTTTTCAAGTTACAGTGACTGAAAATTTCTGAGATTTCATTGCTTTGCCATTTCATGCCCATCGTTGTAGGTTAGTCTCTCATCGTGGAGGAGGTAACAAGTGGATGGTAACAACTGACAAGTTGCTTTATGTTTATCTTCCAATAGATAATAACTACTGATCATATTGACTGAAATTTACTCCTCACAATTTGTAAATTTTCTCCACTTGATCATACGATGCCAGGTGTTCTCTTGCATTGTTTTGTGAGAAAATATATACCTTCGTGGGGCGCCTGCGTGGCTCAGTCCGTTAAGGGTCTGACTTGGGTGCAGGTTATGATCTCACAGCTGGTGAGTTCAAGCCCCGCGTCAGGCTCTCTGCTGACAGCTCAGAGCCTGGAGCCTGTTTCAGATTCTGTGTCTCCCTCTCTCTCTGCCCTTCCACCGCTCGTGCTTGGTCTCTCTCACTCTCTCAAGGATAAATAACATTAAAAAAAAGAAAAAAAAAAGAAAATATATACCTTAATATCCATGACGTAGATTTTAGACACAAGAAAAGAAACAAAAAGAAAGAAAGAAGTGTTGGATTAGAACAGGGTTTTAATGTGATCTGTTTCTTAAGTAGTTGCCAAAGGGTGTGATTTTATGAAAAAAAAACAAACAAACCCACAAACACAAGAGTTTGATGTATAGAACACAATCTACTTTAAAATTCAAGTAAATATGGAGGTATACAAAGAAATTTCATGAAAGGATAATGACTATATGCATCTCTTCCTGATTTCAATAAATTGCAAGTATCCACAAAGTACTTTTTAGTTCCACTTAGATTGAACATTTTGCAATCAAAGCTATTCCTTGGATTTCAATAAACATTCTGGTTGTCCTTGGCGTCTTTCACTTTGTGAATGAAGAACTTTGTTCTCCCTGGTCTGGGAATACTTTTTACTGGTGATGTTTTCCCTTGGCTGGGAAACAGATTAAGGGCCTCTCTTCCTGGCAGATCCTTCTTTCTATTGGATGTAACTACTAAACTTACTTAAAAGAATACTTTTATTTATCTGGCTGTTCAAATCCGTTTTGTAGATGTCTATAAATTTGAAAATTAGAGGAAATAAAAAATAGAGTTTTTCAATGTACACCTGCAAATGGGTTATCTTAAATATACCCTGGAGAGAATAAGAAAAAAAAAATAATGATGATATTTTAATGGTTAGACCGCACACAGGAGTGGTTTATAACTACAAAAGCTCTATTTTATCAAAGAAATATGTATGTAAATTTATTTTTAGTCATCAGCTTTTCTGGTCTTTCACTCTGAAATGCTTTCATCCTCAGAAGAAACAAAGCCATGTGGTTTACCATAACTGTTTGCTGATTTTCCTTGAATGTATGAAATATCTTTCAACTAGAGCAGTTTGAAAAAATTATGAGACAAAGTGAAGCATAGTTTTGTTTTGTTTTGTTTTCTAATTGTGAAGTGTTTTAAATTTGCCTGTTGAGAAGATCAGTTTTTCTACTCCTGGAAAATAAGTTTTTAAATACTATAAACTCTTTTATTGTGGTGGGTATTTCCTGTTGTCCTGCTGGCAGCCAGTGCTTTGGAAACTGTCATACTTTGTAATGCTGACGAGCTGCAAAATTTGCCAAAGAAAAATGCAGTAGACCAAAATGGAACATCTTGCACATGAATTTTCTGAGATTTTCTTAGACTCTATAACTGAAAAGACAGGTAACCTCTGGTGTAAAGTATCAAAAGGAGAGTGCACCCACTCCTACAAAACTTTGAAAGCAGGATGATAAAAATCTTTTAAAACATAATTCAAGGGCCAGAGGAAAGGTTTGGAAGCTGTCTTTTCTGGCTTTATTTCCCATCTGCGCTTTGGTTTTGAAGCATCAGTGTTTGTTTTGTCTCTAACCCAAAAATGATTTATCAAATATGGATACAATCAATCACCACTAATTGCAAGCAAATTCAAAAGCACAGTTTCAGGGTACTCATTCCATTGTCCACAGGAATGGTAACAGTATATTTGAAGTTTTTCGGCAAAAGATTTTTGGGGGGGAAAGGATGGGAAAAAGCTGTATCTCTTTTTCTCCATAAACGACATAATGAAAAATTATTGGTAACACAGTAGTTCCTTTTGGTCTTTAAAAGAACATAATTCATGGACAGATTATCAGACTGAGAGTTGTGGCTTCTATATTTCTATTTATGTGGCCAAGTTTGTGCTTATTTTTAAACTGTTCTTTCTTTTCTTTTTTTCCAATTGATGTTCTTGCTCAGAAAATGTTTTGTTGGTATCATTGTCTAGTAGCATAATGGATATATACGAATTAAGCATATCCGATATTGTAATGCTTTTCTATAAGCATAGTATAATCCAATTGAGTTTCTTTCCTTTATAATATTGAATTTCTGCTAAATGTTACTTATTATCAGAAGTCTTTTTCTGGGGGAAGGAGGGAATCAGTCACCCCCTCCCTTAAGTAAAAAGAAAAAAAAATGAGCAGTAAATGTCACTACTTTTCTGAAAAAAAAAATCAAACAAAAAAAGACCTCATCCCTATATAAACCAAACTATATCTTACTTCCTGAATTTGTGCACTTTCGTAGGAAATTGTTAGGGCAGGAACTCTGTCTTTTCTAATAGCTTGATTAGGCCAAGTACCTGTCATCACTTCACAAATAAATAAATGATAATAATGGTGGAAAAATGAAATATTAAAACCAAACATTTTTACTAATTCACTCTTCATTTCCCTAATAAGCTGTATAATAATTTTAGTTAGGCTATTTATGACTAAAATAGCAAAGTCTTCATGTGGGAGCAATTGCTTTTCTGTTTAGCATGTCCATTGCTCCCATTTATCATGCCTTCAGTCTAGTGCCAAAAATGGCTTTCATAATTCTGGCTATAAACGGCTGACTGAGAATATCAAACCCTGCTCCACCCAATACATCACTAAAGAAAGAGCTATAGTTTGCAGTGTCTTATTACATTTTTAGTTTATGGGGGAATTAAGGCAGTTATAAACATTAGTTGGAAATATTGGCAAGCAAATTGGGGAGTGAGGAAAGGCCAAGGAGACAGAAGAATAAGAAAGTAGACATATTCTTAGCTTAGGTTTTGGCATAACACATGGGAAAGCTAGCAAGTTTTCTTTGAGTATGAGAAATCGATATTCATTTGAGGGCCTGAATTATTCACTTTAGCTACCTTTGTTGCATATAAAGCCAAGTTAATTAACTCCATCTTTTGCTGAGTATTTGCAGCTTCTGGATGAATTGTCTTTTGGTGTTTTTGTTGCAAATATATACTATTATGATCCAGGTGGAATTCTCTTCTTCAAAATTCCTGGGGAATTAATCACAGAATTAATGGGAATTGTAATAACCTTTGGCATCGAGAGTGCTGCTGATCTGACAGAGTTACATGGTATTAGGGATCCGATTAACATGGTGTGACGAAATTCTTGTGTTACTTTACTCACAAATAGACATTTCCTCCCTAACCAGCTTCCAAACCAACATGGCTCTGAATGCATCCAGGTAGTTGTAAGTCTCAAACTCAGCCTCCACAGCCTTGTTTATGTATTATATTTAAGAAAATCTCCCTCTGTCACCATCATTTTATCCCTTTCCTAAAGAAGGAAGAGGAATTGTTATGTGTGGCTGCACTTTCTGCTCTATCATTAATGTCTTTTTCGGATGCACGGACATGGGACCCCAGTGCCCATGTGTGTGCTAGGTGACCCTGTCTTTTTTCAATATCTGCTTGATTTAAAGGTGGTTATCTCTTAGCAAATCAGAGTAGGAGGACGACAGCTTTCAAACTTTCAATAATCAGAGCATCTGTCACTCTAATAGCAAAGCCAAGAGATATAAAATTGTGCAGGTTGTCACATTTCCAATCACACAGAAAAAGTTGATCTGAAAAAATCAGGCAGAAAGAAGTGATGAAAGACAGAGCAGACTTTTTACAAGTTCCAGTTAGCCATGACACCCAACTAAGCAGTAGAGCTGCTAGTGAAATTCGCTAGTCCCACTGGTACAGTTTCCCTCATACCTGAACTAGTTTACATTGGGTTCTACTTGTCTGAAATACAGTCTTGACTATTTCAACTTCCTTGACTTTACGTGACAAAACTATATCTCCCAGGTGCCTGAAAATACTAGTGCTTGTTTCTCAAATTGTATTCTTCTTTTTTCCTTAAATAGAAACCTCCTTCAAAAGAAGAATCTACTTAGCTAGAATGTAGCTATCTAGATATTTCTATTCTCTATAATTGGATAAATATGCAGAATCAACATTTGCTTAGGCTGCCATCAATATTCCACCACGTGGTGATTCACCTTATCTCTTGGTCAGCAGAAATGCCTTATTACTTAAAAATGAGACCACCCTGCTTGCTCTCTCCTACCCCATAAATGCGCCCAAGAGAGTTCTTAATATCATGAATATAAAAAGATGGCAACACTATATTTTAAAAAACCGAGAAATAGTGAGGAAAATAACAAACTGTTAGTCTGAAGTCCTGGCTTTATACCTCAACTGTGTGCCTACTATGATGCTTTGAGAAAGTCACTTAGCTACTCTGGGAATGAAAATGAACTTCCTCCTTTGTATGGAAGGGACAGAAATATGATTTATATGGATATATGGAGATATATAATCTTCTATTTGCGTAAGAATCATTTATAGAGAGAGCACCACTTTTATCAAGGAGCTGTTAGTATAATACCATTTCAGGTTCAAGTACAAGTGTTTGAGGATGAGTCATTTTGCATGGAGGCTTCAGAGACAATGGTAAGCTGCAGGTATAAGCGGTGGAGGGAGGAATCTTTTGATGCTTTTAAATGGAGAAGGGAACTAAAGAGGACAGATTTTATGGATGATGATACCTGTGACAGCCTGAAATGGAGAAAATGTGCACAAGTAAAATGTTGATAGGTAATTTTGGAGACAAAGGATAAATGTGATATTCTTCCCAAGAATATTGAGTATTTATGAGTATGATTGATTTTTATCATGTCCCAATATGATGAAATAGAAACGGCACCAAGTTGTGTTACCCCCCACACAACCATTGGTAGGTACCTATTTCTGTGGCATAAATGAGTTTAACTAGATGTTGCTATTCATGGCTTAGCTTTGTAGGTCCCATTTTTTCTTTACAGGTAGAAACAGTGTCATAGTTTTGGACTCAAGATCTCAACTGACATAATGTTTCATCAGAATCAGGGCCTTATCCCTCACTGGCTGGCTCACTTTCAGTGGATATATAACTTCTATTGACTCAACTATTTTATAATTATTGAGGAAGTGTTAGGAAATTAAAAAAAATAGGTCATATTTCAAATTTTAATATATTAGCATTCCCTTTGATCCATTTTAATGGGAGAATTATAACAATTTGTTTCAAGTGAAACATCAATGTTTACCTATTTTATATCAACCTCATATTTGCATAATCTCAAACAAAATTTTAAGAAGTATTCTGTACACAAAATTTTGAAGCCCATGACTTGCAGAACAGAACTGCAGTTCTGATGGGCAAGGTATTTCAATCATATTCATAGGTCCAGTATAGAAACTCTGAAATATTAAAGAAAACAATGTTTTTTTTTTTTTTTAATTTTTTTTTCAACGTTTATTTATTTTTGGGACAGAAAGAGACAGAGCATGAACGGGGGAGGGGCAGAGAGAGAGGGAGACACACAGAATCAGAAACAGGCTCCAGGCTCTGAGCCATCAGCCCAGAGCCTGACGCGGGGCTCGAACTCACGGACCGCGAGATCGTGACCTGGCTGAAGTCGGACGCTTAACTGACTGCGCCACCCAGGCGCCCCAAGAAAACAATGTTTAAGAGGTCACACAGATACCTAGTGTCCTGCCCAAGTCTACTAGAAAATTCTGCATATTGACAGTTGATAAATCTAAAGCTACTCTAAGACTTGCTTAGGATGAGCTCATGAAGAAGACTGTATACTGAGATGAGCAGAGAAGAATCAAAGCAGAAGCTACCAAAATTAATTATTTAGCTCAAAGTTTGTCCCATACTGAACTGTTTCCTCTTGCTCACCAATACTGTCTACCTTTAAGATGGAATCAGCTCTGTAATTTCAGCGATCACTTCCATGTGGATGATGGCACAGTCCCTTTTCTGCCCCTTTTTGAGTTCTCTCCCTCAGGCTCCTGGTCTCCATCAGCAACAATCTCCTAGACACTGACCCTCATATACTCAGTTGTCATCCCAAGTCTTTTTTTCCAACTTAACGTTTTCTTTCCACCAAAGCTGATTCCCACACCTGAATTCAGTGTCACCACCCACTCTTCCCTTAGGATTTAAGGCATGGATCCATATTGGACTCCTCTTCGCTTGCATAGAAAATCAGCCCCTGACTTCTCTTATTGCTTTTCCAGCCTTCCTTTCCTTTTTATAAGCACGATTCTTCATCTCTCCAGACAAGTGCTCATCACACCATGGATTTTATTTATGTATTTATGTATTTATTTATTTATTTAATGTTTATTCATTTATTTTGAGAGAGAGAGAGGGAGACAGAGAGTAAGCAGGGAAGGGGCAAAGGGAGGGGAGAGAGAGAGAGAGAGAGAGAGAGAGAGAGAAAGAATCCCAAGCAAGTTCCCTGTGGTGACTGCAGAGATTGATGTGGGGCTCAATCTTATGAACAGTGAGATCATGACCTGAACCGAAGTCAAGAGTCAGACGTTTAACTGAGCCACCAGGGCACCCTACCCATGGATTTTAGTAAAACACTCTGCATTTGGTCTCTCTTCTCCCAGGTGCAAAGATGTAAATGGCTTACATGTAAATCTTCTTATACTGTGTTCACTGTGGGTCACCACTGTGTAGAGAATTATGGTTACTTCCTGCTACCAAAAAATAATTCTTCAGCTTTCCTTTCAAGGCCCTCCACATTTGTTACAGACTTATTTTTATTTCATTCACTCATTCATGCACCATTCACTTATTTACTCATTTGCTTATTTTCAAAATATTTGGAGTTTCTGTCACTTTACAAACAGCCATTTGTAATTTAGCCTAGTTAAAGTGCTTATGAACTATCTCTAAAGATGTTTTACTTATCTGTTAGTTGAATCAAGCTACCATAACCAAATACCACAGACTGGAGGGCTTAGACAATAGAGATGTATTTTCTCACAGTTCTAGAGACTGGAAGTCCAAAAGCAAGGTACCAGCCAAGTTCCCTCCTGGGGAAGCCTCTCTGCCTGGCTTTCAGAGAGCCATCTCTTCACTGTGTCCCCACAAGGTGTTTCCTCTTTGCACTTGCAGAGAAAGAGAGAGTTCTATGTCTCTTCCCTTTTTTATATCGACATCAGTGCTATTGGATTAGAGACCACCATTCTGAACTCATGCAATCTTGATTACCTCCTTAAAGGCCCTGTTCTCCAAGCAGTCACATTGGAGGTTAGGGTCTCAACACAGGCATTTCTGGGGGGGGGCACAATTCAGTCTGTAACAACATCCCTGTCTTTAATCATTTATACTGTCATATATTTCCAGTTTACCATACCTTCACTATTCTTATCTGTACCTATTCTTTCTATCTCTTATGGAGAAATCTTTCTTTAAAGATGCCTTTTTCTGTTCATATTTCTTTATAATGCATTGCCCTCCCTCTACATAGCTTTGGAATTTATGGTTTGTGTCACGTACATGACATTCGTATGCTGTATTTTCATCTCATTTCAAATGCCTATGAAATAGAATAGTCTCTTTAGGACTTGAACTATATATGTTATAAATATGTATGTATATATACACACATACTTCTTTTTTAGTTTATTGATTTTGAGAGAGACAGAGAGCGAGCAGGGGAAGGGCAGACAGAGAATCACTAGCAGGCTTGTGCTGTCAGTGTGGAGCCCGACATGAGGCTCAATCCCTCAAACTGTGAGACCATGACCTGAGCTGAAATCAAGAGTCCAACACCTAACAGACTGAGCCACCTTGGTGCCCTACACACACACTTTTAATAAGTATAGTACAAGCATAAAACTAAGTATAGTATGAATAAAAAATATATGTGTACACTGAATAAAAATATTCAGAGTAGAATTACAGATTTGCATATAGAAATCCTTTATTGACTATGTTGACTAATTTTTAAACTTGATGCAGAATGGATTTTTGGAAAATTAGTAGGCACTAAAAAATTATGCATATGTTTCATAAATATACTAGCCAATGGTACTATGGTATAATTCTAAACATGGAATATTATTGCCGCATAAGAACAAGATAAAGAGTCTTCATATAAATATTGTTTAAGGTGTCTTTAAAACTTCCTTTTTCTTCTTATATTTTCCCACCTTAGAGGGTTTCTTACCACGATTGACAGTGCTCCCACTGCTCTTGTTAGGAGGAAAATCATTAGGCTAAATTTACGTCACACTAAAATGTTACTTACAGTGTTTTATCTCTCCCAGAACTATTTGTTTTCCGAAAAGAAGACTTTAGGGATGGCATAATATTTTTCACAAGGGCTAAAATGCAAGGTAGCACTTCAGGTATTAGCTATGACTAAAGGGAGAAATATCTCTGCAGTCGGACACATCATCTTCTTAAATTGCACTTTAGAGGCAACCACACAGTCTACCTTTTCAAAGATACCTAGGAACAGAAAAAACATGCAAGACATTTCGCACATAAAAATACGCTGGTTCTTTCTTCTCTGCTCTCTTCTTAATGTTGAAAGGTAATTCCCGATTGTTCTCTCATGTCTATACATCTTTTCAAGGATGTTTATATAGCAAACAGCTTAAGAAGACACAGATAGTTTCTCATCTGGCGCAAAGGTCAGGTGGGATTATATCCATAGAAGACATAGAGTCTTCTAGGGCAAAGAGGGGAGCATACTTACTGGCCATTAGAAAAGATTCCAATTCCCTAAGCTCAGATTACTTTTCTTGCACTGTGAACTACTGCATGTTCCTGTGTCCTTGAGCTTTCTTTATAAAGCCCAATGTCCTCTAGGAGGTAGGGCTCAGGGAACCAGGAAAAAAATGCTGATAATCTGGCTATTGCTATTGCTGTGAGTACCAAACTATCCCTCTTCTCCGATCCCGTCAGAATATCATGTATTCTACCAGAATCTCCCAAACTGTAAACTGCTAACTTGTTAGCTGGTATGTAGGTGAAATATCAGACTCGTCAAGTTTTCTGACACCAAATACTCCTATGTATTGATGAAGCTTATGCCTTCTTGTTCTTTCTGCCTGAAGACTCTTTCTTTATTTAATAAATAATCTAGATTTTAAGTTTTCAAATATGCTTATTATTTGTATTAGTCTGCTGGCTACCTTAACAAAATACCGCAGACTGGGTGGCTTCAACAACAGAAATTTTTTCCCAGTTCCGGAGCCTGAAAATCCAAGACCAAGGTGTTGGAGAGCATGGTTGCTCCTAAGGCCTCTATTCTTGGCTTGTAGAGGGCTGCTTTCTCACTGTGTTCTCACATGACCTTTACTTGGTGTGTGTACATCCTTGGTGTCTCTCCCTCTTCTTATAAGGACACCAATCATAATGGATGAGGACCCACCCACTTGGTATTCAACCTTAATTACTCCTTTAAATGCCCTATCTCCAAATGTACTTGCACTGGGAGTTAGGACCTCAACATATGAATTTGGGGAGGACTCTACTCAGTCCATAATACTATTCCCATATGTTCTACAATTGTCCACAGTTCTCTCTCATTTCTACATGTCTTGCAGTGAGAGGCACTAACTACCTTTTTGTTCCGTGCTATCTTTTGAAGGATATGTGTATAGGGGGGGCCTGGTAGCTCAGTCAGTTGGGCATCCGACTTGGGCTCAGGTCATGATCTCAGGGTTCGTGAGTTCGAGCCCTGCATCAGGCTCTGTGCTGACAGCTAGGAGCCTGGAGCCTGCCTGGGATTCTGTGTCTCCCTCTTTCTCTGTTCCTCCCCCTCTCACCCTCTGTCTCTCTCTCTCTCAAAAATAAATAAAGATTAAAATTTGTTTTTTAAATAAAGGATGTGTGTATGGCCAACAGTCTTGGTTAGTGCAGGTTTGTTTATAGTTCAGCATTATATTGACAATGTTTCCCACTGGGGTATATTTATTGTCATTATAGAAGATTTGGGTTTCCAAAATTTGGGTCCCCCTCTTGTTATGTAACACATTTCAGTCCCTGATACTTTGCTGTTGTTGTGTGACCTTGTAGGAATTGGGGTTCTGGAAATTGGTACAAGAAAATGGATAATTTGAGTACTATTATTGCTGTAAGTAATAATTTGTCTTTTGTGCCAGCCCCAGGAGTTTCATATCTTCTGCCAGTGTCCATGAAACTGTGGCAGATTCACTTGTTAGCTTGTAATAGGATAAAACCACAAACCCTGGGGCGCCTGGGTGGCTCAGTCAGTAAAGTGTCCAACTTCTGCTCAGGTCATGATCTCACGATTCGTGAGTTTGAACCCCATGTCGGGTTCTGTGCTGACAGCTCAGAGCCTGGAGTCTGCTTCAGATTGTGTCTCCCTGTCTCTGCTCCTCCCCCGCTCATGCCCTCCCTCCCTCTCGCTCTCTCTCTCTCAAAGAATAAACATTAAAAAGAAAAAAAAAAAAAAAACAGACCCTTCACAGTTTTTGACACCATCTTCTAATTTCTTATTTCTTTTAATTTTTATCTTCAGTCCATGGGAGGGTGGGAAAAAGAAAACTTCCTTCAATTCTCCAACAGACAAATTCATTATATCTCTGCCTTAAAAATAAAGCCTTCTAAACAAAGCTTTGTCTACATTGCACAAGCCGACTTAGTCATCTTTTAATCTAAAAGATACTGACACCTTGTTAACCTCCTCACATAGATATCTCCTTGTCATTTTCCAAATCTCAGTTCCAGAGCCACTTTCTCAAGAAGTACTCCATGAACATGTTATTTGAATTTGGTCTCCCCTGTCACCTAGCACCTCATCCCATTTAGTACTTTTAAATCATTCAGAGCAATCAATATTAATCTAATTTATTCACTTTTACATATTTGCTGTTTGTGTTTCTTATTTGATGCAGGTCAGAGACCTGATTAGTCTTTTTTTTTTTAATGTTTATTTATTTTTGAAGGAGAGAGAGACAGGGTGTGAGGTGGGGGCGGCAGAGAGACAGGGAGACACAGAATCTGAAGCAGGCTCCAGGCTCTGAGCTGTCAGCACACAGCCTGATGTGGGGCTCAAACCCACAAACCGTGAGATCATGACCTGAGCCGAAGTTGGACACTCAAACGACTGAGCCACCCAGGTGCCCCAAGACCTGATTAGTCTTATCCACAGTTTCATCAATGGCAATAATTCTCAACAGAGTATCATTTTATCCCCCAGGAGATATTTGTCAATGTCTGGAACCAATCTTGTTTGTCAAACCTGGGAATAGAGTACTACTGGTATCTAGTTGGTAGAGGCCAAGGATGCTGTTAAATAGCCTAAAATGCACAAGACATGTGTCCCCCAAACAAATAATTACCGTAAAATGTCAGTAGAATCTGACCGCACAAGACGGAGAATCTCTGACTTGCTGAGTCCAACACAATTAAGAATAAAAGCTGTGTTGATTAATTTGAAAGAATACCTGTGCTACAGTATTTAGTAAATTATAATTTGATTACACTAGTCTGACCTCCACTGTTAGTTGCTTGCATAAAAGCCATGTCCTAAGTGCTCTTAAATTCAAGATAGGATATGATACATGAAAATTTGAGTAAAAGACATCTAAAAGTAATTTATGGAGATGTATAAAAGGTGCTAGAGTTATGGTCTAGACATTGCTCTGCAACTGTCATGCTGCATGAATCTCTAGAAAAATTTATTTCCTATTTTATTTTGACTTCCATCTTAAAAAAAAATATTGCCACTCAGCTTCCCAGAAAGGATGCTGTGGAAATTAATAAGAAAATTAAGGTAAGAAACATAATTATGTAATACTTAATACAACCTATAATTATCACTGTAATATTTATACAATGTTTGTACATATGGCTTACATAACGGTGACAGAGACTTTTAGAAACAGATCACTCCTGTTAAAAATACAACAATGTTAGTACATTAGGTGAGAATTTTAATCAGTGTTGGAATTATAAATAAAAAACCTGGAAAACTTAAAGTATGTCTGAATAAGTCGAAGCTTTGAACAAATTTGTCTATTAGAGACAAAATGATCTCTTTTCTTACAATCTGATTGATTCCACACAATTCATCTTCAGTTGAAAACCTTATAATTTGACCAAAACTTAATGGTACAAATCATATAAACTGATTTTGTGAGTTTGGTCAGCTCCTATTTAAAATCATTTCTACTTCTTGTTAGTGCCAAATATTAAATTCATCTCTTTTTGGCAAAGCATTGATATAGAAGTTTGGGGAAGGAAAGATATTGAACAGGGAAGATGTTTAGTACACAGCCCCTAACCTAATTTAGTCAACAAAATATGACACTTAAATATATCATATTTATTCCTGTTTTCCCTATCTCTGAATTAAAATCTAATCTATGCTTGGCCCTATCATAATTGAATGTGCATGTTATCTTATTTAGTCTACTTAACAAATTGAATAGTATGGCATTATTATAATAATTTGACTTTTTTTTTTTTTTCAACGTTTTATTTATTTTTGGGACAGAGAGAGACAGAGCATGAACGGGGGAGGGGCAGAGAGAGGGAGACACAGAATCGGAAACAGGCTCCAGGCTCCAGGCTCCGAGCCATCAGCCCAGAGCCTGACGCGGGGCTCGAACTCACGGACCGCGAGATCGTGACCTGGCTGAAGTCGGACGCTTAACCGACTGCGCCACCCAGGCGCCCCAATAATTTGACTTTTAAAGCAACAATGTATTGAAACAAAATCTCCATTTTTGGAGATTGAAGGTTATAATTGAAGCACCAATAATCATACTTATATTTGCTTGAGATCAGTTTATGTTGTGACTGTGGCCCAACGATACATAGACTACTCCAGAATTTTAGTTGAGACACACTGAGTACTACAGATTAAGAGTGAAACTGAACTGGAAGTAGAAATGCATTACATATACTAAGCTGAACTATAAATCAGTTCAATTATGGACTGAATTATGGTGATCTGATTCTAGTAATTCTAGTTTAACTACCTGTATGAGACAAAATTATATCAACTTTGATAGAAAATAATATTCTTCAAATCTTCAAGTAATGTTTATATTTTCCCAGAAAAAAAGTCCATAATTAAAGTTAAAAGGAAAAAAAAAAACAGGGATAGTAGGGGAGAAGAATGTAAATTTAAAAATAATAGAAAAATAATTGAAAGGGCGAAAAGAAAATTCAAATAGAATTGGACCATAGAAATGGAAATTTTCAAATGAAAATTCTAGAGTTTAAAAGTAAAATGACTGGAATGGAATATTGTTTAGAGGGGCTCAATATTAAATTTGAGCTGGCAGAAGAAAGAACCCATGAATTTGAAGATAGCTCAATAGAGATAATGCAATCTGGAAAAGAGAAAGAGTACAAAAAAGAAGAAATATGGACAGAGTCCAAGAGACCTGTGGGTCCTTTTAAGCATACCAACATATACATAATGAGACTATCAACAGAAGAGGAGAGAAAAAACAGGAAATATCTTAAAGTTATAATTGACGAAATCTTCCCAAATTTGATGAAATGCATCACTCTATATGTTCAAGAAGACTAATAGATTCCAAGTAGAATAAATACAAAGATACCCTCATCTAGACACATGGTAGTAAAACTATGAATAAGAGAAACAGAAAATCTTGAGAAACTAGACTAGTCTTTTCTTCCTTATTTCTAGAGAGTATATGAAAAACTAAGTTCATGTTCACCATGTTTGCAAATATTTTTAGTGGAGAAAGCTGATCATAGCACTCTCATTACATCTGTGGGTCTCTGTCTTTATTCATTTTCTTGCCTGATATTTTCCCACATTCTTATCATTCATATATTTTTTAAAAGTGTGTGTTTAATAAAGGAGTCTTAATTTTTTGGGCAGAATGATCCCTATAGCTACTTAGACTCCTTAGACATAGGTCAGTCTAATGACAGTTATTTGTCCCCTCTAGAGATAAACAGTTCACCTTTCCATTCTCTAGTGCACTACAGGACTTGCTCTTTTCTCCACTTACATATTTCCTCTCTAGACACATCCCTACCTCTAGTTTATCTGTTCTTTCACATAACAATTATCATTTGACAAATAAGTTGGTTCTTTCTTTGTCTTCAAGAGCTATGTGGATTATACTTGACTCTTTGGAAGACTCTTTGGAAACTTCCTTCTTATATGACCTCTCTCAGGTAGTCCACATATAGTTGGCATAGGCAATTGATATACTAAATAAAGTTGTCTAATATAATTTTTCACAATAACATATCTGTAATTCTTGCTATTTCTAGTGTACTATTTTTCTGTTATTCATCAGTTTGAAAAATTTATGTTTAATATTTTCCTAAATGCTTTTCTGTATTTTCTTGAATTTGATAAGCTTCATCTTATACTAAAATCTTTGCACACCAGTTTCCTCTGCAAGAAGTCCTCCTCAATCTCAGTGCTAGGTAACACTTACCCATCCTTCATCTCCTTGTGTGCATATAGATGTGTCTCAGTGTCAGAGTTTGTGCTGAGTGACTATAACACACTTAAATACTGCATTACTGTTAAAATCGATCAAGTTGAAAAGTCTTCTTCCAAATGTTAATTGCCAAATTATATTTTCTCATACATTCCTTACGCTCATATGTATGACACTTGTAATACAGTTTCTAAACTCAACTAGAATATTCTTACCTAATATATTTGATTCCATATACTTCAGAAGAGACCTAGATGTGGAGAGTGGAGTTCCTTGACTATTTCTTGCAACATATCTGATTCTATGGAGTGAGTTATCTGACTAGAATTTTATTTTGAATATATCTTGGGACTTACACTAAAGGGACATCAATGAAAGGGAAAGAAGATACATGGGAAATAAAGTAAAAAACAAATCTGCTAGTTGCTGAGAATCTTTAGAGAAAATATTTTTATATGATGCAGACTCAATATTTGCTTCTTTTCTTACAATGCAGTGTTTAATAAAATTTATTTCATTAATATGTCATGTAGAATAAATGACAAGAGCACTATCATTTTCTATCAATGAATGTACTTATTTTTACAAATATTTTCTTCCTATTGTCTCAATCACCAAGAGATTTAATAATGTTAGCTAGCTTATTTAATAATATTTTCTATTGCTCTATTGGCATATGACACTCTTTTTTTTTTGCTTCCAATATTGAAATTTAAATTGAAAAAATAAAACATTTGGCATGCTCTTTCTCTCCTCAAAATGTTGTTTTTAGGTTGCAATATACCCTATGTGAACTTAGCACTTTTTAAAGTACTGCTATTTGAAAACACAATTTTTTTTTTCAGTCTATAACTGAGGTTGGCATTTATTCAAGGTTATTGATAGATTGATAGTTTTCTGGAAGGTGTATTAAATCTCAGAAAGGATGGAAGTATACAAACAAAGGCTATTATTTAATCTATGAAGACCGAGCTAAGCTTTTTGAACCATCTATTTATCACTTCCCTCCACTTGAAGTTGCAGCTATGTCAAGGGTTTCAATGAATACTGTAGGTGAACATGAACACATTTTATTACTGTATACAATGTTAAGACTCCTGCTGGTTCTATGTTTACTATGGTCTGGCAGCACAGGGCAGGAAGTGGACTGGCTCTTCAGAGAAGGACACACTTCTGCTATGTAAAGTAGCGCTATATTGGAGCCTCAGCTAAGGAAAACATTCTATTTTACTATAATTCCTAATGGTTTCAAACTATGTAATTTCTACATAGAATTTCTGTCTTCCCATTGCCCAAGGGGTAACTTAAGTTTCTATGAAAATGCTTATATGTACATAACCATCATAGCTTTTTTTGAGAGCGGATATCTTTAGACAATGTCAGTTGACTTACCTCATGTAGAAACTTCAGCCAACTTTTGCCTGACATGTGATTTGTGAATTGTTTTAAATAAATTACTGATTAATGGTTGGTTATTATATGTGCAAATAAAATACATTACATTTTATTAACATGTTTATATTGGCAAAGCTCATTCTTCTGCTAGACAAAGTTACGGTAGAATTGAGAATCAAGCTTGTTCCATCAGAACCAGTCCAAGCAAAAAATGAAATATTGATATAATAAAATGGCTAAATGAACTGTTTTGGGAAAACAAAACTAACACCCCTACTTTGGGAAAATTCCCTCATTGGACAAGTATGTGACCCTTCTGACAACTGTCTCTATGGTAAGAAAGTCTATAATGACCTTAGTCAGGGACTCAGTGCCTTATACATACATATATATATATATATATATATATGAGAGAAAGAGAGAAAGAGTTTCTATAAGCCCTTCCCTTCCTAGAAACATCAATACTAAATTAAAGTTCTATCAATTAGATACTTAACACCTAAAAAGGTGTTGCCTATAATGATTAAAGATGCCATATACTTGCATATATAGCTGTCTTCTGAGGTGAATGTGCACTGTGTGGGGGAATTTCAATCTGAAATGAAACTGGAGTACATAAAATGGAAAATCTCATGCGTGTGCCATCAGGAAAACAAAATTGAGGGACAGAGACTGCTTTCCTGTAAATGCCTGATTTACAGAAAACTGGTAATATGGGAATTTTCTTGAATGCTAGAGAGTTGGCCAGGAGCTGTCTCATCACAACCTTGGGAAGTTTTGTTTATGGTTTCCAGAGGCATGAACAAGAAATGATCCAGGTCAGGATGGTCTCACAAAATAAGCTGAACTGAACTTTGTTTGTATGACCGGATTGGTTCTGTCTGCTCAGGGAATTTTCAAAGCTGGTCTCCATTTGCTTTTGATTTTAACAGACTCTAACTGAACTCACCCCTCTTTCCCATGAATTTGCCCACAAATTCAGTCCACCCCAAACTCAATGGACTTGCCTGTAGCTTGCTATAGTTTGTGTCTCCTGAATTGTGGTTCCTCTGCGATTCTCAAATAAGCTTGTCTTTTTAAAAATTTTGAGCTTGCCTCAATTTACCTTTGATTTAGGTCAACAACTGTTTGCTGACAACGTGGAAGGTGCACTTTGCTTCTTTACTTTCCAACAAAGCTACATTGCTGTTCTTGGAAGTGATGTTACACTATGCTCCTAGCAAAAGGGTAAAATTGTAATATGATTTTTGTGTTAATTTTGCCTTCCATAAGTTATATTGCTTCTGCTCCCATCATAGCTGGGACTGAATACAGTTCTATATGGTATCCAAATGTTGGGGTTTAAAGAAATCATGGAAGATTGGGCTTCTGAGAAAAATATATCAGCCTCCTTGCTTAGGTAGTTGAATGTAAAAGGGTTCAATATCCTTAATAAGGAACAGAAACTCATCAGCTATGGGAAAATCAAACCAGGGACTATATCCCTTTGATCCCTCCAAAACCCTGGAATATTTGAGAATATTATTATTTTTTGAGAGGCTTTTGTAAACGATTCAGGTAGGAAAACACAATCATCCCATGTGAAAGAAAACTCACCAGAGGCAGAAAAAAATTGTAGATGTCTTTAAAAATCCACTGGCAAAGCTATCATTTAACCATCTATAACCTGATCTAATATGAGTATGTAGACAATCTTGTAGAAAAAGCAATTATTTGCACTGACATTACAGTATTATTATTTCACTTTCTCAGAAAACATTTTATAGCACATCAAGAATGCATTCATTGTTCTTTCATCTCATTACACACACTGTTTTTACCACAAATAACGTAATAGGTAACATTTAGGATATATTCTGTATAAGTCATGGATTAAAGTGGTTTATGTAAGATGACTCATTTAATAATCACAAAGCAACACTGTGAGACAGGTTTGAAGTTATCACACCCATTTTATAAGAAAGGAAACTGAGTTGGGGTGAGGTTAAGTAATTTGCCCATTGTGGAGGTGGGATTCAAACTCAGGTAGTCTGGCTCTAGACTCTTCCCTTAGCCTGCAATGCTGTTATTTTCCAAATTAATAATACCAGTATCATTTTGCAATGTTTGGAAATTAAAACCCAGCAAGAAATGGACTTCTAATTCAAAAAAAGACTAACTTGGGGCACCTGGGTAGCTCAGTCAGTCCAACTCATGGTTTTGGCTCAGGTCATGATCTCATGGTTTCGTGAGTCCAAGTCCCACTTTGGGCTCTGCGCTGGCAGTGTGGAGCCTGCTTGGGAGTCTATCACTCTCTCCTTCTCTCTCTCCCCTTCCCTTGCTCACACTGTCTCTGTCTCTCTCAAAATAAATAAATAAACTTAAAATAAAATTAAAAAATTAAAAAGACTAATTGAAGATAATTTGGTGAAGATAGGTTCAGAAATATGTGCAGAGTTAAAGAAATCATGAAATCATGAAAAGGATATTAAGACAACTGGGAACTAACCAAAAACAGAAAACCATCGCCATTCAAGTCTGAAGTAGCAAAGACAGTAAGGATGCACTTGCTAAGGAACCTGGAATCAGAGCCAGAGCCTTTTTCCTAGAAGGACTCAGCATCTTGCAAAAATGGGGTAACATGACAAGAAGAGAATAGGGATGGAAATATGTTGACGTCTCTCTCCTCCTATTCAGCAGTCTTCTGCCAGTGCATCCCACCCTCTGAACATAATTGAAAGCCAGAAATCAGAGGGTTCAGGTTGACTTAGCCCATTAGTTCAGCCCATCACAAAGAAGAGAAAGGCAGAGAAAGGCTCTGTAGGTGGAATTATGGTGGTGGCAAATGGAATCAGTAACACATGAAATAAAATCAGTGTATGCTTGCTTCCAGTATAACCAGTGGAGTTACTAAATTAATTATTCACAATTAATCTATTATTAGATCTTATTATAATTGTAGGTTATCTCAATTGTTCTTTCTTCTTCTGATTTCTCAAAGTGGATCTCTATCATAAAAATCATTGTAAAATTCATATATCCCTATTATTGTAAGTGGCATGTAAGTCATGAAATGTCAAAACTAGCTTATTAAACAGTGTTATTTGAACATAGTCATAGTACTTTCAAAGTAATGAATCATACTACCATAATCCAAACATTATTTTTCAAGGAATAAACTGTTAATTTAGAAAGCATATGTGTAGGTTAAAAATAGTTTATCATTTATATTATCAAAAATTAATTTGGGCATTAAAATTTCACTAACAAATTATTTATTTAAAAACCCAAATGTAAATCCAACAACTCTTATATATTTGAATAACATGGCTACCAGATTTAATTGTGGCAAGGACACAACGTGTTGGTCTTTGGGTCACACTGTGGAGGTGATAATAGATTTTATAGTCAGAAACTGCAACTCCTTCTCAAACCCACGATAACTGACAATGTCTGGAGCATGCAATGCTTCTGAAGGAAGGATGCAATAATCATTAATTCATGATGATGTCCAGGAAAATGAGCTCAAGAAAGTGAAACAGATCATTACTACATTTAATATATTTTAAAAACACAGTAGGGTTTCCTAAGGACTTCATTTTCGGCACTAAAAACATTACCACATTGTGAGATGTACAAAAATAAAGGAAAAAAGAAGAATAAAATTTGATTTTTCTCTAATGCTGCTACAGTTTATGAAAAACCATTAGGCACTACATGATCCACAGCAGGGAAAACAGCTAACATTTTATTAATAATCACCATAATATTATATGATTTTGCCTATAATGTACTTGATATTTTGATAAACATTTTATACGCATTATTTCATGTCATCTCACAATAACTGTATGAGTTAGGACTATGATTACCCATAGTCTTCAGATAAAAGGGACTGAAGTTCAGAGCAGTTAATTAACTGACCCAAGGTTTTACATGTCATACGAATATAAGCAGAGAATACTCTCAAATTGTATATTAACTCTAAATTTAGTTTTTAATATATACTAGAATACAACCTCCCCCAAAGGGCAAGGACTTTGGCATGTAACTAGTACCTGGGACATATTAGGCATTGAAATATTAGTTGAAAAAATTAATTTGAAACCTTGTTGCAGACTTTGAATCTGGAGTTCTCTCTTGTCCAGCAAGAGAGCAGACACAGAATTGAATACTAGAAAGGCTAATGTCTGGGAGGAGACAAGAGCCCCGAACAGGGGTTTTATCTCCATATTTATTGAGCTCTCAAGGTTTTACATATGTGGTGAACGTGCAGAAGAAAACAATAAGATAATGACCATGCAATTGTGTGTGTAAAAAGCAAAGGGCCAGGCGAGTGGCATTTGAAGTTGAGATTAAAGCACAATGATATATTGACACCAGACGCAAGATGGACAGTGTTTCTCTGTGGGTGATACAGCCAAGTAGCTGTTATCTCCAAAGTTTAAGATTGCTGAAGCATGCTGCCTCAAGGTTAACAAGGCACCCTTTTAGCTAACCTTGGGTGCTTTTGCCCCATAGCGGCTTTCCACCTCTAACTGTTCTTGGATGCTTCCCTCCTGTCGAGGCAACTTTCTACCCTAAGCCTTGTTTTACTTAGTGAGTAACCTTGGCCATTTTCTCCTGGTGGTGGCTTTCCACTTCTATGCTTTGTCTTAATGACTGGCCTTGGGCTTTTGCCCTGTGATGGCTTTCCACCCTAAGCCTTGTTAAGTTAACCCATTGGTGCAAGCATACAGAATTTTTCAATTTATTTCCCACAAACACAAATCTACCTAACTCTGGGTATTACACTCTCAACATCCACACTAAACTGCATAGTAAAAAAATGGCCTGAAAAGAGGTCATTGGAATGCTTGACATATTTTAAATGTTTGCCTTGGCAAATAAAAACTTATTTGGTTGTATAAACATTATAGGACAGTATGGTTACCTGAAAGTAACATTTATTAGAAAACTAGCAAAAATTTTGATATGCATAAAATCTTATATATTTTATTTAAACTATTTTTAAAAATCATGAATGTAATATTAATATTATAAAAATTGAAAAACTAAACAAACAGAAATCTTAGTAAAGTATAAAAAGTAAAAGCAATGTATAGCAAGATTAAAAGCAAAACAACATAAAAACCAAACTTGGGAAATATTATAAACTGATCTCCATTTCATACTGTTGGAAAGATTTCAAATAGGACCCCACAGAGGAAAAGAAAACATGCAGTATCATAATTTCAACATGAGGACTCATGTAGCATGTTTTTTTAAGAATAATAAATTAAAAATTCATAGACATTTTTCAGCATTGTTCAACACTTTCAACTGAAATTTGTCAAAAATTCAGTAAGTTGATAGTGCTATAAATGTTTTCTAAAATAAATTGCATTATTTCATGTCAAATCCTCCTTAGAGGCTATTTCTTTTCTTTTTTTAAATGTTTATTTATTTTTGAGAGAGAAAGAGAGAGCATGGGTAGGGAAGGGGCAGAGAGAGAAGGAGACACAGAATCAGAAGCAGGCTCCTGGCTCTAAGCTGTCAGCACAGAGCCTGACATGGAGCTTGAACTCACGAACTGTGAGATCATGACCTGAGCTGAAGATGGATGCTTAACTGACTGAGCCACCAGGTGCCCCTATTCTTTTTTAATGTGTTGCTTATCTACAGAATGCTCAAGACATTGAGATAAAACCAGAAATAAACAATTAACAGATCATGGGGAATGTTACTTTTAACTAGCTAGTTCAGTTATATATAGCAAATATTTCAGTCCTAATCTTACTAAACAATTAATTCCTCTAAGATGAAAATTATTCATACGATATGAATCATATAACAAAATGTCCTAATTATTCTTTCAAATATAATTTTTTTTGCTGTCATGTAGTAAGAACCTGAAAAAAAATCTTTCATTTTTGCACTTGTGTGTGTGCTTAAGTTTGCTTCAACCTGCATTCCACTTCAGCTTCTAAATGTATAAAGTGATTTACCATATCTGGAATTCATTTTATTTAAAATGAAATTTTAACCCACATGAAACATTTTTCTTTAACTTGAAAAATCTTTAAAAATCTTTTAAAAATTAATGTTGGCCCTGTCTTTAATGTTGCATCTGATTAAAAACATCACTTTTGCAGAATGTTGATTCAGAAAAGTAAAGTCTACTTAAATGAAGATATACTGTCTCTGAAAGAAAATGTTCACATAAGAAACAGATTAAGCCATAGCATGTAATGATGAATGATCAAAAGGAACCTTGAAATTTAATTTTATTTTAAGGTAAAAGAGAAAAATTAAAGCATAAATTGATTTCCCTTAATCATTCTGAAATATTTTGGGCCGTTAGCATAATCACCATTTGCAGATCCCTGGAGCTTTTGAGGAGTTATATACATACTGAAAATCAAAAAGAAAACCCCAAAATTCAAGGAAAAAAATGAAATAATTTCAGTATGACTAAATGAAGTAAAATCATTAGTCTAATGCTGTGTTTCCAAGAAACACAATGACTGCAATCAACGTAGACAGGTACAAAAGGCCTTTTTACCCCAGTTCATGCTGAGCAATTGTGTTCTTTGCCTCGTGAGTTGTACTGAAATCCAGAAGGCAGAAAGAAGTCCAAATGACGTATTGGATAGATTACCTCTGTCTCTTAAGGTCGACCTGGTTCTTGGTTTTTGTATATTTTTACACAGTTTTGCTTTTGGAATAGGTGAGGAGATGTCAATAGAAGTAACAGAATCTCATTTTCCCCTTTATTTGTAAATGAAATATAACAGGTGGTCAGTAAGCAAATTAAATACAGGCATCCTGGATGGTCCTGGAGGCAGGGGCGCAGGGGAGGCAGGGAGGGATACAATCCGTGCCCATAGAGGCTATGGAATGACAGAAAAGTAAAGTGAAAGTGTATAATCCTTTGTGTGAGTGTGGTGATATAGGATGCTTTGTGAACATATAGGAAGATTGCTGGATAACAGGACATGATGCCTGAGATTGTAGGAGGAATAAGAGTCAGCTGAAAGATGAACAGAGGAGAGCAAGTCATTGTCCTCAGGGCAAATATATTTCACGAATTGTTTATTGTTCAGTATTATAAGAAAGTAAGTTGTGTAAGGTTTACGTATTTATAAAAAGTTGTATACATATTAGGATATAAGCATACAGTTATAAAGTTTAGGATATATATGTTATATATATATGTTAAGTTAAATATATTATTATATATGTTATATCAGATATTATTAAGTTTTATATATGTGTGTGCGTTCTTATGCATGTGTGTTAAGGAAGAAAGGAGACAAATAATGTTTTTTTAATTAAAAAAAATTTAATGTGTATTTATTGTTGAGAGAGAAAGAGACAGAGAGAGAGCACAAGTGGTGGAGGAGCAGAGAGAGAAGGAGACACAGTATATGAAGCAGGCTCCAGACTCTGAGTCAACAGCACAGAGCCTGATGTGGGGCTTGAACCAAGGGACCGTGAGATCAGGACCTAAGCCAAGTCCAACGCTCAATAGACTGAGCCACCCAGGCAGCCTAAAGAATGTTTTTGATGTTTGTATGCCATTCTAAGGATTTTGAACTAGAATGTTATGGAAGGCACCAAAGAGATTGGGGAAAAAAGGGGGGCAGGGAGAGAATGTGGGATTTATGTTTTAGGGGACCCAGCAGTAACTCTCTTAGAATTGATTGAAGGGGATACAATATGAAATGGGATGAGAAGGATTTTACTCTAATGCACATAAGAAGTAATGAAAGAGTAAAAGGTCTTAATTTGTTAAAAAACATAGAGATAGGGGTCAGACTTTTCAGATTCAGGCCCTCCAAATGCCAATCCTGTGACCTTTCTGAAGCTCAGACTTTTTGAACCTTAATACAAATGTGATAGTAACATAAATCTCAGAGAATATACTCAGCCTACTATGAGCATATTTAATAAGGCAAAATTATAGCCCTATTGAAATATAATTGATACACAATAAATTTCACATATTTTAAGTGTGCAAATTGTTCAAGTTTGACATATCTATACAACTATGAAACCAACACTACAATCACTATGGTGAACATATCCATCACCACTGAGTTTTTTCATGCTTCTCTGTAATCTACATTATTTTTCTTTAAGATGATTACCTTTTATTTTAAAATTTTTTTATTTTAAAGTAATTATAACTTCACACAAAGTTGCAAAGATATTAAAGACATCTACTCAGCATTCTGTACTCAATTTCCCTGAGTAGATACATCTTATATAATTATTGTACCATATCAAAACCTAGAGATTGACCTTTGTACAATGTTGGCGTATATTTCATTTTATCACATGTGTAGATTCATGTAACTACAACTACAATCAAGATATAGAATCATTCTAGCATCACAAAGATCTCCTTGTACTATCCCCATTATAGTCACACCAATTTCTCCCCTTCACACCTCCCTCTTAATGACCATTATGCTCTCTGTAGTTTTATCATTTTATTATTTTATTTATTATTTTAAATGTTTATTTATTTTTGAGAGAGAGAGACAGACAGAGCATGAGCAGGAGAGAGGCAGAGAGAAGAGGGAGACACAGAATCCCACGCAGGCTCCAGGCTCTGCGCTGTCAGCACAGAGCCTGTCGTAGGGCTCGAACCCACGAACTGTGAGATCATGACCTGAGCTGAGGTCAGATGCTTAACCGACTGAGCCTCCAAGGCACCCCAATTTTATCATTTCAAATGTGCTATATAAATGGAATCATACAGCATGTGACTTTTGATATTGGCTTTTGTTTGAGCGTAATATTCCTGATATCCATCTAAGTGGCCACATGTCAATAGTTCATTATTTATCGTTGAGTAGTACTCCATGGTATAGTTATGCCACATTGCTATGAACAATTATGTATGGATTTTTGTGTGGCTATTTTTATACCTATGGGAAAATATTCAGGATTGAAATTGATGGGACATATATAAAGTGTACATTGGTCTTGGTTTTGTTTTCTTTCTTTTCCTTTTTTATTTATTTATTTTTTTGAGAAACAGGCAAATCTTTTTCCAGATGGGATCTATCATTTGCCTTCCTACCAGCCAATGTGTATAACTGATCCAGTTTTCCTGAATCATCACCAGCACTTGCTACTGTCATTTTAAAAAAAAATTTACATGTTCTAAGATATATGCAGTCATATCACATCATGGTTTTAATTTGAATATTCTTGGGGTGCCTGAGTGGCTCAGTAGGTTAAGCCTCCAACTCTTGGTTTCAGCTCAGGACATGATTTTGCAGTTTTGTGGTTTTGAATCCCATGTCTGGCTCTGTGCTGGCACCTGCTTGGGATTCTTTGTCTCCCTCTCTCTCTGCCCCACCCACACTCATGCTGTCTCTGTATCTCTCAGGATAAATAAATAAACAGAAAATTAAAAAAATGTGAATATTTTGATGGCTAGTGATGTTGAACCATCTCTCCATGTGTTTATTTTCCATGTGTATGTACTCCATCTGTTTCATGTATCTAGCCCATTTTATAATTGGATTATTTTTGGTTTTTGCTATCGGATTTTGATAAATATTATATTATATTATATTTCATAGATTAAATATTATGATTAAATACAATATTATAGATAAAATTCTTTTGTAAGATATATGGTTTAAAATATTTCTTACCACTCTGTAGCTTCTCTTTTTATCCTCTTAACAGGGTCTTTTTCAGAGAAAAAAATTAATTTAAATGAGTTCAATTTATCAATTATTTTCTTCTATGAATTGTGCTTGTGTCTGGTCTAAGAACCCTCCATCAAGCTCTCTATCCCACAAAATTTTTAGTATGTTTTCTATATTCTTTCTAAAAATTTTATAAAGTTTGAAATCTTACATTTATTTTATTTTTTTAATGTTTATTTTGAGAGAGAGAGAGAGCACGTGCATGTAGGCGCACATGAGTGGGGAGGGGCAGAAAAGGAGGGGACACAGAATCTAAAGCAGGCTCCAGGCTCTGAACTGGCTTAACTGAGCCACCCTGGTGCCCCTAACTTAATTACCTTTCCAAGGACCCCATCTTCAAATACAGACACATTCTTAGGTACCAAGGATACTTAACTGACTGAGCCACCGAGGCACCCCTGTCTTACATTTAATTCTATGATCCATCTTGAGAAGTTTTTGTGTAGATCAGTGTTCATTTTAGCATTGTTTCACACACACTCACACACACACACACATACACACACATATGCATGCCTGCTTATATATGCTTATACACTTATTCATGTATGTATGAATATATGTACATATATATTATATGCTTATATACTTATTCATGTGTCTGTTTAAAATCTTTAGCTGTTCTTAATGAGAGGATTATGGAAAAGCATATTTATTCCATATTTTCAGAATGGAAGTCCTCACTAAATTGATCTATGTAAACACTGTAATAGCAGTGATTGTGTGGTTATTAAATATGTAAAGTTAAATGTATGTCAACAACACCACAATGGGCAGAACAGAAATGGGAGCACTGTGGTAAAGTTCTTATATTTAATGCAGTTCTATAATATTACTTGACTATAAACAGAGATAAGTTAAAATGTATATTATAAACACAAACACAACCTATAAAAATAAACAAAATAGAAATATATGGTTAATGAGCCAACAAAGATCATAAAATGGAATCATAAAATATATTGAGGGGCGCCTGGGTGGCGCAGTCGGTTAAGCGTCCGACTTCAACCAGGTCACGATCTCGCGGTCCGTGAGTTCGAGCCCCGCGTTGGGCTCTGGGCTGATGGCTCAGAGCCTGGAGCCTGTTTCTGATTCTGTGTCTCCCTCTCTCTCTGCCCCTCCCCCGTTCATGCTCTGTCTCTCTCTGTCCCAAAAATAAATAAAGGTTGGAAAAAAAATTTAAAAAAATATATATTGAATTAATTCATAATAACAAAGAAGAGGGGAGCAAAGAATGGATAGTACTAATTTATGAAACAAATAACAAGATGGTAGATTTAAACCAAACATATCACTCTTTAAGTTAAATATAACAGGTCAAAATATACTAATCAAAAGTCATCAATTGTTAGAATGGATTCCTAGAAGTATGGTATAACTATATGCTGCCATTTAAAAACAGACTGAAAATGAAGACATACATTTTAATATAAATGGGTGAGAAAAGATACATCATTGCAACACTAATCAAACAGAACCTGGAGGTACTATATCAATATCACCCAAATTATATACTAGGAATAAAGAGGGTCATTTAGTAATGTCAGTGGAGTTGACTCATCAAGAGGATATAAACATCTTAAACATGTCTGTGTCTAAGAACAGTGACACATGAATTGTGAGCTTATAAAATTGAAAGGGTGAATAGAACAATTCACAATTATGGCTATAAATTTTAATTCTAGTCTTTCAGTAATCAAAAGGAAAATAGAAAATTATTAAGGACATAATAAACTTGAACATTGCCAACCAACTTCATCTAATCGATATTTATAGAACACTCAAATCTGCAACAGCACAGTACACATTGTTTTTAAAGTGCCCACAAATCATTTATCAAGGTAGACAATGTTTGACGGGGATTAAGGAGTGCACTTGTGATGAGCACCACGTGTTGCATGGAAGTGTTGAATCACTCACTATATTGTACACCTGAAAGTAATCTTACACTGTATGTAACTAACTGGAATTTAAATAAAAACTTAAAAGAAAAGATAGACCATAATTGAGCATTTAAAAATGTGTCAATAGGGGCGCCTGGGTGGCGCAGTCGGTTAAGCGTCCGACTTCAGCCAGGTCACGATCTCGCGGTCCGGGAGTTCGAGCCCCGCGTCGGGCTCTGGGCTGATGGCTCAGAGCCTGGAGCCTGTTTCCGATTCTGTGTCTCCCTCTCTCTCTGCCCCTCCCCCGTTCATGCTCTGTCTCTCTCTGTCTCAAAAATAAATAAACGTTAAAAAAAAAATTTAAAAATGTGTCAATAAATTCAACATGTTCAGATAAAATTAAGTATTTTCTCTGGCCATAATGCATTTCAATTAAAAATAAATAACAGTAAAATACCTGGACTAGCCCCAAGTGTTTTCAAAACAAAATAACACTGATCTCTTCAGTGCATGCAGAAAATAGAAAACCAAAAGGGAAAATAGAAAGTATTTTGAAAAGAATGAAATAAAAACATATAAAATTTGTCTCATTCAACCAAAGCAATGCTGAAAGGAAAATTTATAGCACTAGGATGCCTAATCACATCATTGATTTAAGCTTCCATCTTAAAAAATTGAAAAGAAAGAGTAATTTATATGCAATATAAACAGAACAAAGGAAATGACAGAGATAAAATCAGAAATGAAAGAAGTAGAGAACATAAAATAGAAAAAAAATCAATAAAACCAAAAGCTGTTTCACTAAGAAAATCAATAAAATTGATAAACCTCTAACCAATAAAGTAAATTCCCATTATCAGGAATAAGAAAAATGACCACTGATGTTATACAAGTTAGAAGGATAAGAGAATATTATCAACAACTTTATGCCTATTATTTCAACAACAGATAAAATGGACAATATTTTTGGACAATTTCTAAACTACAGATATTCACTGAAGAAGAAATAGATAAACTGAATAGTTCACTGTCTACTAAAAAAAAAAATAATAATGTTTAGTTAAAAACCTACTCACATAGAATACTCCAGGCTCAGATGACTTCTCTGATGAATTCTTTTGTTTGTTTGTTTTGTTTTAGAGACAGAAACCATGAGAGGGGCAGCGGCAGAGAAAGAGAGAATCTTAAGCAGGCTCCATGCTCAGCATGGATCCTGATGAAGGGCTTGTTCCCACTTCCCTGTGATCATGCCCTGAGACGAACTCAAGAGTCCCACGCTTAGCCGACTGAGCCACCCAGGTGGCCCTCCCTGGTGAATTTTATGAAACATTTAGGAAAGCAGTAATACCAATTCTACACAAAATCTTTAGGGAAATTGAAGAGGAGGGAACTTTTCCCAATTCATTCTATGAGGCAAGCATTACGCTGATAAGAAAACTAGCAAAGTCATTATAAAGAAGCTACAGACTCATATTCTTCATTAACAGAGATAAGTATTTCATAAAATTTTAGGGAATTGAATCTGACAATATATAAAAAGGTTACTGTTGGGGCGCCTGGGTCACTTGGTTAAGTGTCTGACTCTTTGTTTTGGCTCAGGCCATGATCTCATGGTTCATGAGTTTGAGCCCTTGCGTTGGGCTCTGCGCTGACAAAATGGGGTCTGCTTGGGATTCTCTTTCTCTCCGACTCTCTCTTCTCTTCCCCTGCTCATGCTCCCTTTCTCAAAATAAATAAATAAACCTATTTTTTTTTGAAAGGGATAAAGCATCAGGACCAATTTGACTTATCCCAATTATACAAGAGTAATTTAACATTTAAAATTAATCAGTGTTTTTTTATTATATTAACCAACTTTTAAAAAGTCACTTGTGATGATCTCAATATATGCAGCAAAAGCATTTCACAAAATTCAACATTTTTACATAATAAAAAACTCTCAATAAACTAGAAATATGTGGAAACTCCCTAAACCCAATAAAGGTATTTATGAAAAACCTACACCTGACATCATTCTTATCTGTGAAAGATAGAAAAGTTTCTCTCCATTTGGAACAAGACAAGAAGAATCCTCTCACAATATGTTGTAAACACTATATTGGAGCTTGTTAGCAGTGCAATAAGGTGAGATAAAGAATTTATGGGCACACAGATTGAAAAGGAAGTAAAACTCTATTTTTAGATACCATTGTTACCTGTGTACGAAGTCCTTAGAAATCTAAAAAGCATCTAAGAGGAAAAAAAAAAAAGAATTCTGTAAGGTTGCGGGATAAAATTTCACCATACAAAAATTCACTGTATATCTAAATACTAGGTACAAAAACGTCAAAAGTCAAAATAATAGAATGTTATTGACAATAACACCAAATGTGTAATACTTAGAAATAAATTTAGTAAATTAATACTTGAGTCCTCTACTCTGAAAGCTATTACTTTGTTGAGAGAAATAAAAAGGCTTTTGAGAAATTTAAAAGGCATGAAGCAACTTTCTATGAAGCAGCTACCATTTCTACTTTGCCCAAGCATTTTATGCTTTAAATCTCCCAATTAACTCCATGTGTCAGGAAACAGGATCAGAAAGTTTATCAACGTTGCCCAAAGTTCAGCAGCTTTTAGGTGGTAGAATAAGATTAAAATCAATGCAGGTTTACTCCAGACCTATTTTCTATCTTTTTTTTTTTTTCCAGAACCTATGTACTTAAACTTTTTTTTAGAGGCTATTTGTAAACTACATGAGATCAGATTTAGTGAATAAGTAGTGTTATCACTTGCACTAAGTTAGAACATAAATGAGTCACTTATTCATTTATCCATTCACTTATTTATTCATTGTATATCTACGTTATATATTCAATATTTAGTATATATATTCAATACATACTATAAGCATGCTCCTTTGTTAGGTATTGGACAGGCAAAAAAAAATGTTCAGATCTGTATGCTAGAGAAGCTGTAATACAGTAATGGAACGCACTTACACTAAAAATTTGGTCTAAAAAAAGTATCACTTAGTAGTTAGTAAAGAATATCTCTTTTTTAAGGGTTGTAAAACAAATGAACATTAATTATCACATACTAAGGCAGAAAAGACCTTCAGAGAAGGAAACATTGAGGATATAGAATGGAGATAATGAAGAAGAGATGGTGTAGAGATCAAGGTTCCAGAGGAGAAGTGAAGTGTGGAAGAAACAGTTCCTGAAAGTTGTTGGAATGATACCCCTGTAACCTATCTATTATAAACTGAATGTTTGTGCTCCTGCTCCTAAGTCATATTTTGAAGCCCTGACACCCAATACAATGGTATTTGGAGGTAGGGCCTTTGGGAGGTAATTAGGTTTAGATGAGGTCAGGAGGATTGGATGCTCATAATGGGATTAGTGTTATAAGAAGAGAAAGACCAGACTTGGCTTGCTCTCTCTCTGTCTCTCTCTGTCTATTCTCTCTGTCTATTCTGTTTCTCTATCTCATTTTTTCTCTCTTTCTCTCTTCATCTACCACTTAAGGGCAGAGCAAAAAGACAGCCATCCTCAAGCCTGGAAGATAGTTCTCACCAGAAGCCACATCTGCTAGCACTTTGATTTTGGCCTATGTCATATTCCAGAACTTTGAGACATAAACATTTATTTGTTTAAGCCATCCAGTCCATAGCATTTTCCTATAGCAGTCAGAGGTAAGACAACTACCTTCCTTGCTTTCATTTTGAATTAATGAGAAAAAGTATAATAAAAATACTGTATATTTGTAAAAGAAATACAAATATCTAGTTCATTTGGGGAAGATTGTCTCAGCAAGAAATGTTATGAGTTTCAACACTGTAAAATTTATAGCTGTATTTTCTAAGTATGCATGTTTTGTCGAATGAATTATAGAATTCCTTATGTAAAAATTAAGCTTTATTACAAAAAAAAGGAATGAAAAATTTGAGAGACTTAAGATACTATTTCTTACTCCTCAAAAAAGCTTGTTAGTGCATTCAGAATATCTAGGATAATTGGTATCTCTAGAAAGGGGGATTCTCCAAAACCTCTTTATGCTGTGAGGCAGAAAATTGATTTTTTTTCTAACATAAATCCTTTCTTCTACAAATTAAGTTTATTGGATGCGCTTTTTTTTTATTTGCTTTAAATTATTGAAATTAAATACATGTTTAAAAACCTTTATTATTATATATTTAATGTGAATATATCAATATTATTTTGATTTTAATATGCTAAAATTAGGTTAAATGGAGAAGGATGGGCACTTACTTTTTAGAATTACAGAAAAATAGTTAAATTAAGAAGAAAAATTCAAGTTGTACTAGTAGTTACTATGAAATTTCAAGGAGAATATTTATAATAAACTAGAAAAAAATAGAAAAGACATTGTTAGTGAATAAAACAATGTGTTCACCATTTTCATTTACAGCTGCATACGCTAAAAGAATTACTAATTATTTCTCAAATTGGAGATAGCATTACTTTAGTGTGTCAATTGCCTATTCCTCCCTCTCTTCAAAAATAAATCCACCAGAATTTACCTGTTATTCAAGCAGAGCTAATGTTATTAAACCTACTATCTCAAGGAAGAATGACAACTTAGGAGAGTTTTAGTAGTGTGTTAAAAAAAAACAGCAGGATATTTATAGGCTTGACATCAATGGTTCAAGGTGTAGTATTAAATATGGGGAACTGATTTGAATTACCAAAGTGCTGATAGAAGAGTTTAATATTGGTGAGAATCTTGAAGAAAATTTTGATTAGTAAACACTGTTTGAAAAGCAAGCTTTTTTATTAAAAAAAAAAGCTTTTTAATGTTTATTTTTGAGAGAGAGAGACAGAGACAGAGTGTGGGCTGGGGTGGGGCAGAGAGATAGATGGGGAGACACAGAATCCAAAGCAGGGCTCTAGGCTCTGAGCTGTCTGCACAGAGCCTACCGTGGGGCTCCAACACAGGAACTGCTGGGATCATGACCTGATCTGCAGTCGGGCACTTAACTGACTGAGCCACCCAGGCACCTCTGAAAAGCAAGCTTTTGCCTAGGTCATCAACCTATTGCCATGAAAATGAACTGTTTGCCTAGGCAAGTAAATATGTGGCCAACAAACTTTTTAATAGAAGTTTCTGAAGTTAATAGTTAAATTATTGATTTCTGGGCTTACATTTTGGGCAAGAACTTCCTACAGCAAATATGTAAGAAATGTTAACAGTTGGTCTCAGTTTTCAGTCTTCATAGTTAAGATGGATAGGGTAAACTCAATTCTCAAGAGGCAGTTACAGATAATTAATCAATGAAAAGTCCCAAATCCTGAATGGGTTAGACTTTCCTTGGAAAAGCTCACTGTGTGTACAGGCTCTTCTCTCATTTGCAAATGAGTAGTGAGGTACTTTACCGTAAGTCTCTAGACTGTCTACTCTATTGGCTTAAGGTTATAGGACATAGGATAAAACATGTATATGTAATTTGCTTATACTGTAATTAGGTACAACAACCATATTTGAAACTTAAAAGCCCATTTTCTCTTGGCAATACATTTTAAATGGAAAGCTGAATTTTACAAGGAAGCATCATGATTTCTGAATGCTTGGGTTTGTTCAGTAAGTACCTAGACTTTACTTAATCAAAGCTATTAAGATTTACACCCATTGATCACCTTTTTAACATTATTTCAGGAAGGAAGAAATCGATGTATTTGTGCTGTGGGATCTTCTCCGCTATAATAAAATTATTGGTAGAATTGTTCTTCCATTGAGTAGGCAGGGCAAGATCTAGACCCTGGGAGATGTATAGGCTTTTGAAATTAAGCCTCTCTTCCCTATCCTCAGTTTGAGGCTCACCCTTGCTTGTGGTGAGAAACTAAAATTCTTGCTGAAATTCAGGCTGGAGTTCTACCATTTTTTCCCTCCACAGGGTCAGAGAGGTGAGGCAGGCAGCATTAAAGCTTTTGTGTATTTTATTTATATGACACTGAGTTCACTGCACAAAGCTTGATTATTAATCGGATAAAATAAAACCTGCTCTTGGTTCCATTCTTCGAAATCAAAAATTTGTCTTTAAAATAATACATGCTACCACCTCTCTTCAGGAAGTCCAGTGTGGTGTTTAATCCAGAGGTCTGCCTGAACTGTATTCTAATGGCCCAATTCTGTTTCATATTGGTGACAAAGAATACACAGACCTTGGTCCTTATAATTTTTTCCCCGTAACTTCTAACCACATTCTAATGACATCCAGCTATTTGCGACTTTTTCTTTCACACTGTACTACAGATTTTCTAAGGGGATGTGTGTGGAAGTTTATGTCAAGGACCACAGAATATGAAAATTTTAAAATCCACTTCCAGTGTATCTTTGTTCTATAGCTCCCTCTCCTTTCTCTACCACTAATAATTACATATCTTTTCTTATTTCCCCACTTAGGAGTTTCTTCTAGCATCTGTAAAGTAGAGAGATTTAGGTCTGCTCCAAGCTTATTTACCACATTAATGTTTTTCCTCAGAAACACCACATTAATGTTTTTCCTCAGAAACACCACCCTGACATCAACAGAGGTTCTACTTAACACAATCGATAGTCTATGGAGAAAGTTTATTGCTCATATATTCTTACTTAGGCACATAAAAATCCCTCTGAATTCCATCCCTACTGGAGTAGGAGCTTGATAGTAAAGAGAAGGCTGTCCTCAGCTCTCACTAGGGGTTTTCCATTTTATTCTTCTGGCTTAAAAACAAAAACAAAAAAAAATTTTATTCAAAAGAGGCATAGGTGCTCAGAGGGGCACCATTGCTTTTCTCAAGTAAGGGAACTTATTATTTTGTTTTTTTTTTTTTATTCATAGAGGAAAAGAAAAAAAGACAATTCCAGTTACTACAACAATGATTGATATGCTGTTCTAATACCTATTAAAACTTTTTTTTAGGGGCGCCTGGGTGGCTCAGTCGGTTAAGCGTCCGACTTCAGCTCAGGTCATGATCTCACGGTCTGTGAGTTCAAGCCCCGCATCGGGCTCTGTGCTGACAGCTCAGAGCCTGGAGCCTGTTTCGGATTCTGTGTCTCCCTCTCTCTGACCCTCCCCCATTCATGCTCTGTCTCTCTCTGTCTCAAAAATAAATAAATGTTAAAAAAAAAATTAAAAAAAAAAACAACTTTTTTTTAAATAATACCTTTTGGGGGTGTCTGAGTGGCTCAGTCTAGGCTCAGGTCATAATTTCATAGTTTGTGAATTAGACACCTGCATCTGGCTGGACAGCTGGGAGCCTGGAGCCTGCTTTTGATTCTGTGTCTACCTCTCTCTCTGGCCCTCCCTCGCTCGTGCTCATTCTCTCTCTCTGTCTCTCTCTCTCTCTGTCTCTGTCTCTCTCTCTCTCAAAACTTATAAATAAATGTTAAAAAATAAAAATATAAAAAAAATAAATAATACCTTTTGCCTGGGAGGATGGATACTAGTGACTAAATGGTCATTTGTGAAGTGGTCAGTATGTAAATACAAATGCAAATGCTGGAGAGGATCAGATGGTTTTCTGAAAAATAAATTGGATCATGTGAGGCTGGATGAAAATAATTTAAAAAAAATGTAAGGTCCATGACCAGAATAGAAGGTGTCCTGGACTGTAGAAAACAAATATATCTAATGCTATACACTCCTTCCATCACTTGTTTTTTGACATGTACAGCAAGATATACATAGCTTACAACCCTTCTGATCCATTGAAACCTCCGGCACACTATATAGTACAAAAGTCAATTCATAGGTTACGTTTCCTGCTGTTCATATATACATACCTCCTCAGCCACAATTGAAACCTTTAATTTTCTCTGTGAAAATCTCTTATCTAAGACTACAAAACTTACTCAGCCAGATCATTTCCTACTCTCTCATCTTGCATATTACTCAGATGTATGATTCCACCAAATTCACTAGACAAATCTGTACGTGGTAAACTATATAATGCATATCCAAGTAATACAATGCCAGAGATATATTTTCTAATTGTATAGGATAGGAAACATTTGACCACTACAAATTACTGCCATTATAAAATTCTGTATCCTCTCAGAATTAAGAAAATTAATCTCTTCTATCCTGTTCACATTGAGAATTTAATATTTTCTTTTGATTCTTCATTCCAGCCAAATGTGGCTTATTCAGGAGTGTTCTTCCAGGGTAGATTTCTTCATCATTTGAAATTGTCTGCAGTATTTTTCCTAGACCCATTCCTTAAGGAATTTCTAATTAGGATATTTCTACTTCTTGAATTTCTTATTTAAATTTTTTTCAGAATCCAATTGAAAATTGGATTATTTGCCCCAGGGGACCTGAATAGACATTTTTCCAAAGAAGACACACAGATGGCCAACAGACACATGAAAAAATATTCAACGTCACTCATCATCAGGGAGATGCAAGTCAAAGTCACAATGAGACATCACCTCACACCTGTCAGAGTGGATAAAATTAAAAAACACAAGAAACAAGTGTTGGTGAGGATGTGGAGAAAAAGGAACACTTGTGCACTGTTGGTGGGAATGCAAACTGGTACAGCCACTCTGGAAAACAATACAGAGGTTTATCAAACAATTAAAAATAGAATTATTGTATGCCCCATTAATCCCACTACTGGGTATTTACCTAAAGAAAATGAAAACACTAATTCAAAAGAATATGCATGCTCATGTTTATTGCAGTATTATTTATAATAGCCAAGGTATAAAAGCAACCCAAGTGTCCATTAATAGGGGAATGGATAAAGAAGATATATAATATAATATAATATAATATAATATAATATAATATAAATGTATATATATTATATAAACATATAATGGAATTGTGTATATACATAATGGACTCAGCCATAAAAAGAATGAGATCTTGTCACTTGCAACAATTTGGATGGACATAGAGAATGTTATGGTAAGTGAAATAAGTCAGACAGAGTAATACAAATACCATATGATTTCACTTGTATGTGGAATTTAAGAACCAAAACAAAGAAAGAAAAAAGACAAACAGACTCTTAAATACACAGAACAAACGGGTGTTTGCCATAGGGACAGTGGGTGGGGTTGGGTGGAATAGATTAAGGGGGGTTAAGAGTACAGTTTCGGGGAACCTGGGTGGCTTGGTTGGTTAAAAGTTTAGCTCTTGATTTTCACTCAGGTCATGATCTCATGGTTCATGGGTTAAAGCCCTGCATAGAGATTCAAGTCCAAGTGCGGAACCCGCTTAGAATTCTCTCTTTTTGCCCCTCCCCTCCCTGCACATGCTAGGGCTCTCTCTTTCTCTCTCTCTCTCTCTCTCTCTCTCTCTCAAAATAAATAAATAAACTTAAAAAAAACTAAACAAAGAGTATACTTGTGATGAGTATACTTGTGATGAGTACTTGTTGAATCATGATACCATATATCAGAAACTAATGTCACATTACATGTTAATTATACTTCACTAAAAAAATGCAAAAGGTAAAAGAATATAAAGAACCAATTTCACCAAGTTGAGAAAATATAATTAAGTACTCAAAACACACATGGGCATTGCATAATTATTTTGTCATCTGTCTTATTTAGCAGTATCTCGTTAACAAAAGAGGTACTCTCAAAATTAAGTGCATAAATTGTGTTCTGGGCCCAACTGGCTGTTAAAAAGACGGTAGTCAACACCTATTAGGGAGAAATAGTTAAAAGAGAATAAAAAGTATAAAACATATAGCAGAAGAGAGATAGAGGGTAATTATCTCTCCAGATTGTCATGCCTTAGGTGACAAAAATCTCACATACAATTTAACTCTTCTCCTTACAGGGTAATATAAAATAATTTTACCTTGAGGTATTTTTTTCTACTTATAAGCTTGCAACTAGTAGATGATAAGCTCATAAGATCAAATGTACAATATAGTGGTTATCATCAACATGACATTATATATATTTCAAAATTGCCACAAGACTAGATCTCAACGGTTCTATAGTGGTAATCATGCTGCAATATATAAATCCATTAAATCAACACATTATATACCTTAAATTTACACATGATCTATGTGAATAATGTCAAAAATTTAGAAATAGCAGAAGTAAAACTATTGGATCTCTGAAACCGTAATTAGTAAGAGTTTATTGTGCACATAAAAACAATGTGTAACCTGGGAGCTCTCAAACCAGCAGTGAAATGAGGCACACTGGTATATTGTTATAAGACAGCTGATAGAGTGAGAATGCAGAGGCTGTTTATTCTTTACAGTGATTGTTTATAACATCAGAGCTTCCCTAGTGATAGGGGGATGGTTAAAAGTAGTTACCTCCTGTCAGTTTTGGGGAACATTTTGAGGATTGTTTATAGTTTTCAGAGGTCTTTACGAGAAGCAAAGCAAATTAAGTTTTGCTTGTTTGGGGAATAAGCTAAATTAAGTTTTGCTTGTATGGCTTAATTGGTTAGGTCTCCTCAGTAAATTATCAAGGCCAGTAGCCATTTTGTCTTTGATTTTGACAATTATATCTCAATCAAAAAAAAGTTAGTTGGCAAAATACTCACGAGCTCCATTCATGTCATTGCAAATGGCAAAATTCCATTCTTCTTTGTGGCTCAGTAATATTCCATTATATACATATATACATCACATCTTCTTTATCCATTCATCAGTCATGAATGGAGCTAAAGAATATTATGCTAAATGAAATAAGTCAGTCAGAGAAAGACAAATACCATATGATTTCACTGACATGTGGAATTTAAGAAACAAAATTAGTGAGCAAAGGGCAAAAAAAGAGAGAGGAAGGCAAACTAAGAAACAGACTCTTAACTATAGAGAACAAACTGGTGGTTACCAGAGGGGAGGAGAGAGGGGGATAGATTGAAGAGGCGATGGGGATTAGGGAGTGCACTTGTGATGAGCACCAGGTGATGAATGGAAGTGTTAAATTACTGTACACCTCAAACTAATATAACACTATGTTAACTAATTGGAATTAAAAACTTAGCCAAAAGTTGGTATCTTCAAGTCTTGGAATTTTCTAGAGGCCCCTTCTTGTTCATATCTATTCTGTGTACTTACTATGTATTAATTTATCTTTGGGTAAGTCATAGCACTTTAGGCATCCCAATCACTAGGCTGAATTTTAGATGTGCTTATTTAGAAGCTCAGTATATATTGTCTCTAATAATGGCAAATATATTTAAAACAAGATATAGATAAATAGATACACATAAATATCATATATGATATTTATGTATATATATGTAATTGATATGTAATTGGTATATGCATGTATGTAGTACATATATAATAGTATATAGTATATGATATGTATTTTCCAAAGTCACTTCTGATTTTCTGTTCATATTTCCTTAGCCCTAAAATGACCCCCTAGTCTTCTTCATCTGATTTATTTTTCCTGCTATGATGTCTTCTCTTTCTACCTCTTCCTCAGAGGTCTTCACTTAATCCCTGACACCCAGATAGGTCTTCCCATTCTGTTCCATAGTTACCAAGGTGGGGATCTTTTGCTAGTTTTAATTTACAGCTGTTGCTGTTTGTGCTATCAAAGGTACTAGTTCAAAGTCCTAAACCAAACGGATATATTAACTACTTACTGATCTTTCAAGGATCCTTGAATTGCTAGATTTGGAATTATTCTGAAAACTTTGAACAAACTTAATAGTGACAACAACACTGAAATCCTTTTTTATTACCTCTTTTTAACATAACAGTTATTCCTGTCAGCACTTGTTGTGATGTCTCAAGGGACTACTCTAATTTGTATGTCTTTCTCATATTTTATGTGTATTTCCTTCCAGAAATTTTCTGTAGCTTTAATTAATGAAGGGATGCCTCAATTTAATATTATTCAGCTTGTTGAATAATGGGTTTTTTGTTCTTCTTCACCATGTATATGGATAACCTGTTTACTAGATTCTAATGTCTTTGTCTGGTTATTCTTTCTCATAATTTTTGTCCTGACCAAGAATGTCATATAATTAAAAAATTTTTTTTCCACAATTTATGCTATCCTCCTTTCAAGGTCAAACTGATAATATTGTTTACATTCTAAAAACTGAAAAGATTTCATCCATTATGTTTTTTCCTCTTCCTTTGAGCAAACCTGATACCTAAAGTTTCGGAGTTACAAACATAGATTGGTTTTATTTTTTTAATGTTTATTTATTTATTTTAAGAGATAAAGAGCTCAAGTAGGGGAGAGGCAGAGAGAGAAGGAGAGAGAGAATCCCAAGCAGGCTCCACACTGTCAGCACAGACCCCAATGCATGCTTGATCTCACAAACACTGAGATCGTGACCTGAGCCAAAGCCAAGAGTTGGTCTCTTAAGTGACTGAGCTACCAAGGTACCCCAGATTGGTTTTATTTTGTAATTAGATAGTGAATTTGTTTGTGATAATGCTGTTAGAACACAACTTTGTTCTTTATTTCAGCCCAAGAAATTCAAACATCCTCGTAATACTAAGGTCGCTCATTTCTTTAATCTTTTTCATTTGCTTCTTACTTTTAAATACTATCTTTTTTTACTATTTTACAAGGGCTAAAGAATGTGTATAAACTAAGTTTCAATTCATGACATCAGGCTGGTCTGAGTGCAGTGGTGTTTCCATTTAATTGATCACAGCCAGTTATAGATTTCATGACATCAAACAGGCAAGCTTTTTATTAACAGAAATTTATTTATGGATCTTAAATAAGATGCACTTATTATCAATGATTTCAATCTGAGATTACCACTGAAAATGTAGAACAAAGTAGTTAGGTACTTGTATTAATGCTGTATATAGAGGCAGTCAAATGATTAAGAGAATATAACCCCATTTATCTTATTTTCTTAACAAAAATTACAGAATAGTTTAGACAACCCCAAATTCATAAAGAATAGTATAATGAACATCTGTGTAATGATGACCTAGCATAAGAAAAAGAAATGAAAAGTGTAGAACCTGTGTATATTTCTCTTCTCAATACAAACTACAGTTTCTTGCCTATCTAAAATAACAACTTGTAAATATCTATTATGCTGAATTTGGCGTTTTCTATTTCTTAAAACTTTTATGTACTACATATCTATAATATGAACCATTATACAAACTACATATCTATATATCCATATATACTATATATATATAGACACACACACATGCACATATGTATATGTGTACATACATATGCATGTATGTATACATGTACATATGTATGCAGATATGCAGTATTCACTTTGCACAAAGCATGGGACAATGATAATAACCACACAGGCTGAAACCATGACAGTGATATTAATAATCAATGGAAAAATTACAATTTTCCAAAACTTTTGAAAAACTGTCAAGGACTAAAAATCTTTCTTACTGCCAGTGACAAATGTGTAGGGAAGTGAAAAAAGCGGTAAAACCAGTATTTATTTAATACCCTGTAATCTAAAATATTAAAAACTTTGGTAATTGAGGTATTTTATTTCTCTGAAAAAAAAAGTGTGTTTTGAACAGAACTTGCCTTCCCATTATCTGGATTATGATACAGATTGAGCATCTTTTTTGACTTCAGAATTGTCCTACTTTTTTCTAAGTTTCAATAAGCTTCCAACATTTACCTTTGTGCTTTTGGTGTTATGAAATATCTATAACAACTCCTTTAATATGAACATTTTTGCTGATGGGGCTCCCTTTGTTTTCCCCACAATCATTTTTTCTCCTTTATTGCAATAATTTTGCCCTCGCTAAGTTTCTCTAGCTGCATAGCCTCTTGAAAAGCAACAGTGTCTACATTCCAATGGTCAGCGATTTCTTCTCTAACCATGGTTACATTTAATTTGAATTTTACTTCCAGCATTATCACATGTTACTTCTTTGCTGTGCTTTTATCTTTGTTGGTCACTTTTCTTTTTCGATTACCCATTTAAAAATATGTATACTGTGAGTTCATCATCGGGAGACACAAAAACAACCAAACTATGCGAATTGCTGTCTGTGCACGAACAGAATAACAGATGCCCAGTGGCCAACAAAAGACAGACTTTGAAAGAGATGGTGTGTTGGTTGTGATCAGGATGCACATCTGTTACTTACAGAGTGAACTACAGACAGAAGAGCTGGCAGCAAAGTTTGTACCTTGTATAATTATTCACAGATATTATATCATGTAACTGAAATTTGAATTGTGTTATGGGGTGACTGATGTATTTTTAACGATGGTAAGTGAATTTCATGCATATTAAAACCATACAAAGTGGAGTAATATTCTACGTATTTTTACACTTTTTACAAATGATATTATACTCAGCTTTTGCTTACAAGTGACTTTATCCTTACAAATATGTTTATGTGATTCTTTTGTGCTTATGTGTGTACCATTAGTTCATTCATTTTCATGGCTGTGTTTCATGCAATTAAAGAAATAAAACATGCTTCTGTGTTTAGTCTTACATTGGTAGTAATTTATATTTCCTCAAATACTTTGTCATTACATATAGTACTACTATGAATATTTTCCTATATGATTGGCTCTTTAGATTTTTAAGACTTTTTTTGAGTTTATTTATTTTTGAGAGAAAGAGAGAGAAGGAGCTGGGGAGGGGCAGAAAGAGAGACAAGGAGACACAGAATTCAAAGCAGGCTCCAGGCCCCGAGCTGTCAGCCTGATGTGGGGTTTGAACCCATAAACTGTGAGATCATGACCTAAGCCAAAGTTGGGCACTCAACAGACTGAGCCACCCAGATGCCCCAGTTCTTTAGATTTTATGTGCAGAAGAATCATCTAGGGATGGGCCACCTGGATGGCTCAGTTGGTTAAGTGTCCAACTCTTGATTTCAGTTCAGGTCATGATCTCATGGTTCATTCGTGACATAGAGCCCCATGTGGGGAGGAGAGTCTGCTTGTGATTCTCTCTCTCCCTCTCTCTCTCTGTCCCTCCCCAACTCATTCTCAAAATAAATGAAGGAACTTAAAAAAAATAAAGAATCATCTTGGGAGATATCAAGATATACAAAAAACCAATTTCCATTCCTAGAAATTCTGATTCAAATGATTTGATTTGGGGCCCTGGACAGTGGTTATTATTAATTAACTTCTAGAAATTCCCTATAAGTAGTGTACAGTCTGGATTGATAACAATTATTCTGGAATATATTAACTGGGGTGAAAATGCTAACTTGTGGCCTATGTGCATCTTTAATTTTATAATTTGTCCCCCAAAATGGTTGTAACAATTTCTACTTTCACCAGAAAAATATTAGACATGTTCCCATATTCCTGAGGAGATTTTGAATTTTTAAACATATATAATGGTTATAAATTTTGCTACTGCATGGTTTGATCACAGGTTCATATTCGTAAATGTCATCTTCCAAGTTCATACATTTTACCAATTTTCTAATGACATTGTTTAGGTTTTCCTCATTGGTATTCAATTTTTAAATGTATTCTGGCTATTAAAACTTTATTATATGCACTTAAATATCAGATTATCTTCTTGTCTTTTTAAACTTTATGTATTATCTCTTTAAATATACAGACATCAATTTTTTTCAAATTTGGGAACAGTGTTTACCAAAGTTTCTGTTTTATTGTTTAAGAAATTCTTCCTTATACAAATGACATAAAGTTGCATTCTGATATTTTTGTTGAAAAGTTCAAAATTTTACTTTTGTTTAAATCTTTAATCTACATGGAATATGTTTGGTCATAACGAGGACAATAGGTATCAAACTTTTTACATTTGTTAGATAGTATGAAAGATATACAGATGCACCATGTGAACCACCCTTCAAGAAAGAATTTGTTGGTCAAGGGTGAAGAATATAGTTAGCTGACATCCTAGGCCATGCTATTCTCAAGGCAGCCCCCAACAATGAATGTATAATATCGAGATAGCCAAGGGAATGTTCTCATTGGGGCCCCAGGTAACCAAGATGGTAGTACAAAGGACTCGTCATTTCTGTCCAAAGTAGGACTCAGGACCCCTATCTCAGGCAATCTTTGCTCCCAGGCTCTCTTTTTAGTGATATCAAAGTGTTCAGAAAGGTCTAAAGGGATATAAGTAGAAGATTGTTCCTTGAAGACAGCACATGCTCCACTGTGAAAAGTTGACATTATATCTACAGTTGCTGTGTTGTGATCTAATTCCTGCCTAACCTTTTCTGATGAAGAATTTTCTGGGACTCTGTGGCATTATCTAACTCCCTTGTCAAGTTCTGAATCATAGTGTATGAAAATTTCCCAGCTTTCCAGGCCTATTGAAAAGTATGTAGTAAAGAGCCTTGAGGACAGAAGAAAGTCCAGATTTCTCTGTGAGGCTTCACATTTAGTTTTCAATTCAAGGTCTATTTGCATTCATCTTAAATCAATTTATCCAAAGCTCTCTTTTTCTGTAGGTGAATTAGCAAGTCAAATTGGACCCTGGATTATATCAGAAAAAATACTGGAAAAAAAACCCCCCAAACCAAACACAGATATCAGTTTATTAAAATAAAAAAATCTACTTTTACTTTCCAGATAGACATCATGAGACATTTGTTCCACAAATCCAATTTCACCTTTTGGGTGCCAGGTGAGAGTCTATATTCAACCAAAATATCTCTATGAAATACTTAAATAATATTGTATAATTTCAATGACTTTGAAAAAGAGTGATCTGATGCCAAGCAAATGATTTATAGTGGAGAGATCACAAGGTAGATCTAAAGCCATAAAGAAGTTGAGCTTAAGTAAGACACTTTCACTGCAAGATATATAAAAGGGACACAATGTCCAAATAAATACTTTCTGATTACTGTCTTTTATAATTTTTTTTCTTCTGTGAAACTTCAGCACAAAGCCTAGCTCCTATAAAAGATCCCTAGGAATTATTTTCTGTGAAGACATGATTATCCCATCTTAAATACTGCGGATTCAAAACTATGTCCACAAACTCATTGATACTTCTCTGATCAAGAGATACTCCTCTCACCAATTCAGGTCCACCTCTTCTTGGGTGTGGACTGGACATAGTGAGTCCAATGAATCGTATTTCCAATGAATAAAGTGGAAGTGTCATTGTGTATTTCACAGACTTAGTAATAAAAGACCCTGTGGCTGGCTGGTTATTCTCTCAGCAAGTTATTAGGTAACTTGCTTTAGGAGAAGGCCGCTGCCGTATTTATCAGACCATTGTGAAGTCCTAAGTGGTATGTAACTGAAGCATCCTAACAATATTCATCAAAGGACTAATGCCTCCAACCAATGGCTATATGAATCAGATTTCTTAGTTGTAGACTTCTAGCTCTAGTAGAGCCTTTAGATGATTACAGTCCTAGTGGGCATCTTGGCAGTAATCTTATGAGAGATCCTGAGTCAAGAATACCAAGCTTAGTCACTCTCAGATTCTTGACCCATAGAAAGAAAAGAAGATAAGAAATATATATTGTTTTAAGTCACCATATTTTTTTATGAGTTTATTTTATTTTGAGAAAGAGAGAGAAAGAGAGAGAAGGTACAGAGAAATAGGGGAGGGCAGAAAGAGAGAGAGAGAGTGAGAGAATCCCAAGCAGGCTCCATGCTGTTAGCACAGAGCCCAACAGGGGGCTCACTCATGTGAACCATAATCTCATGACCTGAACCAAAATCAAGAGTTGGATGCTTAACCAACTGAGCCACCCTGGCACCCCTAAGTCACCACATTTTATATTAATTTGCTATGCAGTAATTGGAAACTAATTCACTAGCTTTGATATAATCGGGAGTGTTAACCTTTGACAGCTTTATCTCTTGGTATGTTTGCCATCTTGAAAAGTTACTCAGTAGTTGATTCCAATTATTCAAGAAACCAATTAATTATAAGAAACTAGTACTAAAGAAAGCTGAAAAGCACCCAAAGTAAAGTGGAAACACATCAGTTGAATTGACTATATATCATATATTTTAGCAAGTCACAAGGAAATTACAGACATTAGATTGTCTGTATTGTGTCTAAGGAATGTCTAGTATTAAGGATATAGGTCTTCTAAATTAAGTAACATGTGTCTATGGGAAATCCAGTACAATGATGCATCAAAGAGGAAAGAAAACACTTAGGAGAATAAAAAAATCAAATTTATCCAAACAAAGCATAATAACTATTGATTCTGGTCATTTGGATCTTGCTTGTTGGTTTTGGAATTTGTATATATCCTATAGAAGTTGTCTGATCTGGTGTTCTGGATGGATGCTACCTGCTCTTCTAAGGACCATCTATTTCTAAAAGGTTCCTAAATATCTCCAGCTTTAGCTTTAAGATCATGTGGTAGTTAATTTTATGTGTCAACTTGATTGGGCTAAGGGATGCCAAGCTAGTTGGTAAAACATTATTCATAGATATGTCTGTGAAGGTGACTCTGGAAGAGATTAGTATGTGAATCAGTAGTTTGAGTAAAGAAGATTGCCCTCACCAATTGAGGTAAGCATCACTTAATCTCTTGAGGGCCTAAATAGAAAAAAAAAGGGGGGGGGGATTTACCTTCTCTGCTTCAGCTGAGACACCCATCATCTCCTGCTATTGGACATTGATATTCCTCGCTTTTAGGCATTTGGACTCAGACTGGGACTGACATAATCAGTCCCCTATTCTCAGGCCTTCAGATTCACTCAATTACATCACCAGCTATCTTGGTTCTCCAGCTTGTGGATGGCAGGACCATCTTGGCTTCCACAACCATGTGAATCAATTCCTATAATAAATCTCTGCTTACATATACCTATGTTTCTCCTATTGTTTCTCTGTAAAACCTGACTAATACAGACTATAACAGCATTTCAGTAAATAGAGTGTTAATTATTCTCTTAGAAAGAGGGGGTTCTAAGGATTCATTATTTGAGGTTTTATTGGTGTGGTAGCTGTGAAAGAGTGCCTGATTATTTTTTTATAGACTGTTCAGACACTTTAAAGTTTTTTTTTTCCATCATGATAAGTGCACTCTTTAGTCCTAATTACATATTTCACCCATGCCCTTACTCACTTCGCATCTGGTAACTGTCATTTTTTAAAAATTAAAGTTTGTTTATATTTCTTCTAGAAGACTAGAATTTACTTATCCAGATTTTACAACATAAAAGTGCTATTTTGGAGAACACTGAGAAAAGACTATAGTTTGCACTTTGGATGATAAGACTGGGTTTATTAGAGAAGTCCTTTGTAACATTTTTCATATCTATTTTCAACGTTTTTTTTTTTTATTTTTTTTTTATTTTTGGGTCAGAGAGAGACAGAGCATGAACGGGGGAGGGGCAGAGAGAGAGGGAGACACAGAATCGGAAACAGGCTCCAGGTTCCGAGCCATCAGCCCAGAGCCCGACGCGGGTCTCGAACTCACGGACCGCGAGATCGTGACCTGGCTGAAGTCGGACGCTTAACCGACTGAGCCACCCAGGCGCCCCTCATATCTATTTTCAATAGGGCAGTACCTAAGAAGGAAGTAATATTGGTAGATACATAGTTTTGTCTATAACTATCTCAACAAGGGGAGAGTTGATGAACACTAACAGGGATCAATTCCATCTGTAGAGCCAGGGGCATATCCTAAGTAATGGAAGCTTAAGTGTCTCAGGGAACTTCGCTAATACTAGTTTAGTATTCTGCCTTTTTCATCTTTCCAAAATATTAGAGGTGATATGGTAGTGAAATTTCAAAGTAAGTGGAGAAGTTGTCAAAGCTATTTAATGAAAGTATCAACAAAATGTGCCTCCTTATTATTGAATGGGTCGGAATTCTCAAGATTGGGGACACCAAATCAAATATTTCTTTTTGTGACCTTGAGAGCTATAACTCTCTGGCAAGGCAATTTTTTAGTCCATCTGTGAATAAGTAGTGAGTAGCTCATTTGCAAATCCATTAAGGCAAGAGAATAAAGTATTCAAATACTCAGAGATGGTCAAGAATCTTGAAGCTTAGGGTCTTGTCTGTGTCCAATATTGTCACTTTTACCAGGATTATACTGGTGACAAGTCAAACATGTACCAGAAGCTACCCCAGCCATTCTTGTAGTTTCCCTACCCAATATTAAATAAACACCAATTTTCCCTTGCTGCAATGGATAATTTCATACAACATCATAAGGCTCCATTTGAAGTCATCCTCTTGTGTGATTTACAAATCAGATTTTCCAACATATTTTGTTCTATTTTTTAATGTATATTTATTTTTGAAAGAGAGAGAGAGAGCACAAGCTGGGGAGGGGCAGAGAGGGAGGGAGACACAGAATCTGAAGCAGGCTCCAGGCTCTGAGCTGTCAGCACTGAGCCTGATGCGGGGCTCGAACTCATGAACTGTGAGATCATGACCTGAGCCGAAGTCAGACGCTTAACCGACTGAGCCACTCAGGTGCCCCTGTTGTTCTATTTTTGAAGCCAAACACTGTCCTTCCATAATAGTTTTCTGGTACTTCTCCGAAGATTAGGCCTTTGAGTGTTATTACGGATTCAAATATCTTAGTAAAGTCTAACTGTATGGCATAATTATCAGTTAGGGCACTTTTCTCCTCTCTTTTTACATGGTTTGTACCATTACAATAGTCAAATCCTCAGAAAATATTAAAAGTTCTTTAATCTCTTTAACTTTTTAAATTGGAGTGCCTGTTGCAGTCAAGAACTCAATTTTTGAACCATTCAAAATCATGGGATATATGATCACTACACATAGCAACACAGTTATTTCTTGCTAATTGGCAAACTCCGTTGACTACAATGAGTGAAATATCATCATCCAGGTTGATTATGCTTCTAGCAAGGTGTCTTGGTACAGTGATGCAAATTAAAATTTGTGAAGGTGGTTCCAGCCTGTTAATTCTGTTTTTTTCCCTTCGTTTGTTTGTTTTTGTTTGGTTTTGTCTTAAGGTTAAACTATAACAAACAATAACAAATGTGGAATTACTATAAGGGTCTTTAAAAGTTCGATGGGTCATGGACAATTCTATAACAAAGCCTAGTCAGTAATGAGTTTCTTCCTCTTCTTGTAGTAGGACAACAGCAGATTTTTAATTTTTACAATGTTATATGAAAATGTGTTTGAGAAAAAGTAATAGAATTTCATAATGGGCAAGCCACTTGTCTCATAACTTTTGTATATTCAGTGTGCAACAAAGTTTGCAAGGTGTAAGAGACCATCAAAGTTAAGGGGGAACAAAAAACAATTTGGTATTAAGTCTCCACTGGTTAAAGTGCAGCTGTTATTTTTCTGATATAAAATGGGTAGAATTGGCTTTGGGTGAGAGAAAGACTGTAATTAACCCATAATCTCAGATTATACTCATGAAATTGAATCAAAGTTATCAATTGCTGCCCCTATTTCTCAAATATAAATAGGTAACAAGGTTTATGATAGTTAAGTGAGAGTGATTACTGAAGAGGCCATTTTAAATCTCAAAGTGACTGATCACATCTAGGTTCAAAGGAAGGCATCTGATACCAAGGACTTGATTAAATCATATAGCACAGATAAACATAGTAAAACTTTTAATATTTTTTAAAATAACTGACCTGGAAAAGTTTTGAATGGCTTATAGGCTGTCAGAAGTGAAGGATTTATCTCGTCAGAATAAATGAAGTCTTAGGTAATACATTTTATTTTGGTAAATTTAACTTTTCTTTGGAAACATTTGTTTTGGGGGGACAAATCAGCAAGTACACAGTTTTAGAGTTTACCTCACAATCAGAACATTGCAAAAGTAATTGGATGTAATATATGGGAACAAAAGAAGCATCATAGGGAAATTTGAAATTCTTAAGGACTTGTGATAATTAGGAGGGTGCCTCAGCAATATTCTGGAGTAAATTGCGGTACACTGTTAATTTTCCTGGGAAAGGCACATGGAACAATCTAGATAACCTCAATCTAGAAAGACACTAAAGAAAGCAGAACACAGATCAGTGATTATAAAAGATGGAACAGAAGCAGAACTGAAGATGAAATAGTATTTGTCTTTAGAATTATGAGAAGCAGGGAGTTATTATTTTATTTATGGCTCTGAAGTTATGAATAAATGTACATCTTTGTTCATTGGTTTTCTTGACCAGGAGGATTAATTTATTACAAAAACCTGTACAAGGTATGATTAGTACATTAGGCTTTCAAGTATTGGCTTTAGTTTTATTTCTAATTTCAGAGAGGAATACATAGATAATTCCCCAATTTCTACACATATAAGTAGAAATTAGTGTTGGCCTAAGTATCTCCTAGAGATCTTCAATTTGAGTTTAATTTAGGTACAAGGATACCAGTAAATAAATTTCCAAATTATCTATAATTACATAATGAATAACTGGGTCCATGGGGCTTTCCAGGAAGGCACCTTCAGGAAAAGATATCATCTCACATTTTGTTTGCATAGTGATTTATCAACCAGCTTTTGTTTAAAAATGTCTTGTTTTTTGTACTGTAATGTTTAATCTCAAGTTAGCAATATGATGTCATTGATTGAAGAATAGAGGAGGAATGTGCATAGTCGGCTCCCATAAGACAGCACAAGCTGATTCCAGCACACCCTTTCTGTGGATGTCACAAAGGCTGAAGGGACTTTTAAAAAAATCTTAAAAAAATTTTGTTTATTTATTTATTTTGAGAGAGACAGAGACAGCTCCAACAGGGAAGGGGCAGAAAGAGAGGGAGAGAGAGAATCCCAACCAGGCTCTGTGCTGCCAGTGCAGAGCCAGACATGAGGCCAGAATTCACGAAACTGTGAGATCACGACCTCAGCTGCAACCAAGAGTCGAACGCTCAGCCGACTGAGTCACCCAGGTGCCACCAGCAACGTTTTTTTTTTCTTAAAGGAAGGGTGAGAATTATAGGATGGAACACCAGGATTTTCAGCATTGTAGCTCTCTGCCACATGGACGGTTTGGAGAGAGTTATGTGATGGTTCAAGGGCTTCAAGTAAATGCTATAAAGCACATTTTAGTTAAACGTGTTCAAGGTTATCCTTTAATATTTTGTGATGTGTCTCCTCATAAGTTTAAGAGTTAAATGGAAAGATTGGGCACTTGGTTCTCCTTTCATTGGAGACCGTGATTCCTTACTCACGTATTTTTTTTTCCTTTCATTTTCTCAGGTAAGGCATTACAATTATTTTTCCAATTTGTTTTCTGCTTACAATATCTACAGGTGTCTATTTAGAGGTTTCCTCCATTCACAGTTTTCACCTGGATGGGAGCATGAACTGGTTTAATATGTAAAGTCATTAGTTTATTCTAGGTCTTGCTCTGCTTGTGTTTTAAGATTGATTCAAAATCGGTAGCAAGGTGCGATGCATCCAGCAATGGGATCTTCTCACTGCTGCTTTTGCTAGTATATCAAACCCCCTAATGGCCTAGTAGAGGCCATTCACACAAAGTGAGAAGAAAGCAGGGGTCATATCCGAGCCAGGTACCATTCTTGAATCTTGTCAAATGGTGTTGAAGATTTCTCTCCGAAATCTACAATGGATTTATCTTTTCTTTGCTTACAGAACTGGATTCGGGCCTGACATAATTTCTAGGAAAGACTTCCAGAAGAGTTTGTCAAAATGCTATAGCTTTCCTAAACACTTCTGACATCCTATGGGATTTGCAGTTTGAGGTTTGTAGGCTACCCTCTGCATCTTCCCTATCTGCCATGGCCAGCGTTAATTTTTTTTTTTTTTTTAATCTAAGGTTCTTAGCAACATGTGAGCCATTTGATATACACTTCACAGTCCTAGATTTCATGTGTGTAAGACTATTTAAAATTGTTCTGTATATTTCTATGTCCCCATCTAAGCTTTGAGAAGAGTGAACAATGGCTCTTAGTTTAGACTTAGAAGAAGATTTAATATCAGCTGTTAAGTGTCTGTCCCTATTTCGAATGGATTTAACAATGTCAATTGACTTTTCAGGGTTTCAGTCTTACCAGAATGAAAGGAAAGAAGATCAGAGGGGAGGATAAAAGAGGATCAGAGGGAAGAGAAAAAGCAGGATAAAAGCAGTTGGGTTCAAGCTTTGTTTAGAGAGATCCAAAACAAAAATACTTTTTCATTTTTCTAAATTATCCATGTGCCTTTGCAAAGGAAATGAAAAAGTGATTTTGGAGTCCGAACTTCTTTATTCTCTCCATGTTTACATCATTGGTTAATGTTTATATCATTGCATTTTTCCCGTCTGTTCCTCAGAAGTGTGTGTGTGTGCATGCATTAAAACAGATAAATGTAATCAATACCTCTTTTTGGCTCCAGAACGATGTAATAATAGGTGAATGTTAATAATTTTAATTGACTCAGTTTTTATTTATTAAAAAAATTTTTTTATAAGGTTTTATTTATTTATTTATTTATTTTTGAGACAGAGAGAGACAGAGCATGGGCAGGTGAGGGAGAGACACAGAATCTGAAGCAGGCTCCAGGCTCCGAGCTGTCAGCACAGAGCCCGATGCTGCGGGGCTCGAATTCACAAAACGAGAGATCATGACCTGAGCCGAAGATGGACGCTTAGCCGACTGAGCCACTCAGGCGCCCGGTTTTGATTGTTATTTTTGTCTTAGTTCTGCCTTTTTAAACCCCCAATATTGATCCTTTAAAAATATGCAGTGATTTAATTTAAATGTTTACTAATATTTTTGCTTACCCTTTTCCTTTTTTTTTTTTTCTCAATCTCACACCTTCAACCTAGGTTTACTTTCCTTTTTAAAAATAAGCCAAATATTTTGCAGCTGTTTGATAGAGTAGCCACTAGACATATATAGATACAGAAAATTTAAATCATTAAAATTAAGGAAAAGTAAAAATTCTGTTAATCTGTCTCATTTGCCACATTTTAAGCACTTGTGAAGACATGTGGCTAGAAGCTCCCATATTAGATCGTGCAGATACAGAACGTTTTCATCACACTGAAAGTTCTATTGGGCAACCCTCATCTATAGAGGAGGTCTGTTAATATAACCCTGGCTGGTTTTGTGTATTTTGGAACGTATACAATTTGATCTAATGATTTTTGATAACACAAAGAGATCAGTGATTGTGAGAGACTGAATTCATGACTGTTCCAGGCAATGAAAACCTGCACAACGATGCGGTTTCCGGGACAGTGTTCACACAGGTCTCACGCACACTCAGTGACAGCAGATTTCATTATTTTGAACAGAAGCACACAAAGATGATCATTGGCCACTGCACAAAATTAAGACTGCTTCAATCATTTTCCTATTTCATTCTTTTCCAGTTCAAAGCTGGTTCATTCTTCTAGCCCCTGGTATATTTTCAAAGAGCAAAGTTTCTTTAATCTTATGATTTTAAGAGTACGTTTTCTCAGTAATGTTGTTTTGTATTATAAAATATCCCATTTCATTTCAAAGAATAAGGTTTCTAAGTATTTTATGTCCTTGATGCTCATTAGCAGAAACAGCTTTACAGTTTCCCACACTTGAATGAGAGTTTTTTCTAGGATACAGAAATTGAAGTTGACAGTTATGTTCTCTCAACTTTGAAGATATTATATCACGGTTTTCTGGCATATACTCTTACACTTGGGAAAACTGCTGACAGTCTAATTATGGTTGCTTCATAAGTAATCTGTCTTTTCTCCCCAGCTGCTTTCATTTAGTTGTCTTTGGCGTTCTCCTGTTTTAGAATCATGCATCTAGGCCTGGATGTCTTTTCTTTTTTTTTGTTTGGGATTCATTGTGCTTATCAAGTTTGAATATATATCTCTTTCAACAATTCTAGAAAATCTTACCTCACTCTGTCTTCACATGTTACTGCTTCCTCCTTTTCCCCTGGACTCTAGTGGGATAAATATTAGTCTTGTTCAATCCCCCAGCTTCCTTTACCCCTATTTAATACTCTTGCATCTTGCTGTTTTTATTCTCTAGGTTTCATAGAACTAATTTATTCAGATCTCTCTTACAATTATTAATTCTCCTTAAGCCATGTCTATAATGCTGCTTAACCCATCCACTGAATATCCCTTGGAAATAGTCAAGAGTTTACTGAATGTCTGTTCAAGGCAGTGCTGAGGATATCGGATTCCCTAGAGCTATGTAGTTCATTTGACTTTTTATTTACTATTGATTAAGATATTTTACAACTCTCTGAGGTTAAAGGTTAACTTGTGGCAGGCTTATTACAATGCAAATTACTCTTGTCTGAGACCAGTGCAAATGACTGTTGCCCTGTTAAAATGATAATCACAAAGGTTATCCTTTATTGCCCCCAAAGAACATTTACTGTTTTGTATCTCATTTGCAGTCTTTATTTTTTTTCTTTTTTAATGTTTATTTAATTTTGAGAGAGCAAGCGTGGGAGGGGCAGAGAGAGAGGGGAGACAGGATCTGACGTGGGCTCTGCACTGACAGCAGTGAGCAGGATGCGGGGCTCAAACCCAACAACCATGAGATCATGACCTGAGCCAAAGTTGGACGCTCAATAGACTGATCCACCCAGGCGCCCCTCTCATTTGGCAATCTTAATCTACCATTTATATTTTTTAAAAAGTTCCTATTAGAAAATACAAACTTTCCCTCACAAACGCCATAGAAAACAGCTTTACCATCTTACTGGTTCCATCATTTATGAGTTATTTAATACATCTTTGATATGCATTCTTTTACATGTGTTGGAATATCGCATTTTTAGCTTTTGAATATTATCCTTTACATGTTCGGGGGCATTGCCATCAAGATGCCTGTGATCACTAACCAGCAGGGAGCAATTAGTATGCTGACCAGGAAGGATACCTCATGCGCTGTTAAATCCCAGGCAAGTCTGTCTTGGCTCTTTGAGTGATTCCTGAGAAAGATTAATAGATTCAATATATAAACTTGTTTGCTTGTGGTTCTTAGTTAAGTTTGATTCCGGTTCTGGTTGGCTTTTGACCTTTTCCACATTGGTGGTAGCAAGGATCAAAAATTTGGGTTCCTCATCTAACCGTTCAGTGGCTTCTTTTAGTAGAAATGGGAATTTATTCTCTGTTGAGTGAGAGAACAGAAAAAATAGGAGGGTTTTTTTTAAATTTTATTGTTGTTATTGTTTATGCTATTTGTTTTGCCTATTTGTTAGCTCAAAACAATTAAGAAAATATATCAAGACCATTGAAAAGACAGACCTTTAGAACTGGAACATATTATTGAACTGGCAGTTCTTCCTTTCCTCTGATTAATGCCGGGAAATTCTGCTATAAACTACAAGCTAGAAATTGGATTTCTGAAAAAAATAGTGAAAGGACTACTAATAATTGATGCTTCAAATAATAGTTTTGTATACAGACATGTGCTCTGAATTTTATTTGAAAATTATCAGATTGGACTAAAAAACTAAATTATGATTTCTGTGTTTCTTCTTTGTCTAGACAAGATATCTTCAGAAGCTGACTGCTGACCCATCCTAACAAAACAGGAATTATTTACACAGCACTCTATAAGCTGATTAGAAAACTATATTTCTAATTATTTGTTTTTGCAAAAGTTACTATGTTTAACCATCTCTTTTCTGATGAATAAATGAGGAAGTGATTTATTTTTCTTTGTCTTTAACCTGCATATTAGTAGACTATGCTTTCACAAACTGAAATAAAACACTTAAAAATGTTATATGACTCACAATGACCACTCAAATTCAAAAATAAAACATTTTACTGAGCCTTCTTCATTTTCATGGCAATACAGTTATTCTAGTGTTCTCCTTTCTAACAGAATATAATTGAACAATCAATTATGTAACCAGGGCCATGAGTGTCATATTGGAGAATGCCATTTATATAATCATGTGTGATAAGCCCACCACTGAGGATGAATTGCTGTACTTCTTATGTGAATGAATGTCAACAAAGCCGTTGGAAGAAGTTGGCATGTTACCTGTTGTATGACTTATGGAACCAAACCTCATAGTAATAAAGATAATTTCCTTACAGGCCAGACACCTTGGGAAATTTTTGGAACCTCGACCCAAAGTGGAGGTGAATTTCTTGGGCTTGATTGCCTAACCTCACGTAGAAGAGCAAATATTAAATCCAATTGAAAATACAATCCTAGATTCCTGACAACAACTACAGACGGACATTAATTTTCTGGTCTAATAGTTGCTAAACACCAAATGGTTCTACCTTAGATGACCAATGTAAGGAGATTTATACATGTTAATTAACCCTTCCTGTGCCTATACAAGCAAATCAGGCCAACATATATAATGAGACCATCTTTTTGTGGTAAATAATAACTTTTGAGAATTATTTATAAATCTAAAAGTGAACACTGTTAATAAAAATATCTTAAACTAGGTGATTGGCAAATGAACCAGTGCAGTATCTGTTAATTATAGTGCTGGGCACTGTCTAGCAGGAATTATCTGAATCTCTGGGGGTATGTATGTGTATTGGGCATTCTATTTATTATTGATTAAAATAATTTACAAGTCAGTAGGGGTAAAGGTTAACTTATAGAAAATCAAAAGCAATAAAGAGAATTCTTGTTAGATAGAACTGAAAATAATTTCTGTTAGTAGAATAGATAACCCCAAAGGCTATAATTTATTGCCATATAGTACTTTAATTTTATATTTAATGCTAGTAATGCTACTCCAATGATTAAAAAAATATTTTGTTGGAATATGTCAATATTTCTTCCTCAAAAATTTTCTGAAACACTACCATTTTACTGCATCCCTCAGTCTTTTAGTTATATTAATTTTACATATTTATGAGACTTCTACTTTTAACTTTGGAAAATAATATTTTAAGAGAAAGGATTTATCCAGATTCAGCATTTTGATATATATTTTTAAATGGTCCTCATGCAATCTAACTTTTCATATCTCCAGAAATAGAAGTTTTTCTCCTGTCTTTGGACTCCATTAACTTTTCTGTACCATTTATTGATGGGCTTGAGACCAGCATGTATTTTGAAACCTCTGATTAATTTTGGAGTCCCTTCAGAAGATAGGGGGGTGGGGTGGGGTGGGATAGAGAGTAGAGGGATTCTTAGGCCAGTAAGACACTAGGATAGTTTACTTGATTTTCTGAGGTTCTCAAGATAAAGGGTGAGAAATTTCCTGGGGACTAAGGGAAACACCAGATCTCTGACCAAGCTTAGAAACTTTCTAAACTTCCGTAACTCCAAATATGTTCCAACATAACCTCATGGATTCCACAGACATAATGACCATATTATTCCTTTGCAAAATGTGTTCTTCTTTGTTACCACAAGGTTGCAGGTGGCTGCTTTTGAGCAATGCACTTCTAGGTACAGAATTCAGTTGATGTTGTCTTTCCCACAGGCTTTTATCTGCAGTTTGTGGCCCCAAATGCATAACAGAATATGATGCTCTTAAAAAAAATGCTTCTGGGCTTCACCTCAGACCTACTAAATCAAAATCTTTGGAATATGGCCTTTGGGATTTTTTTTCTTTCTTTCTTTCTTTCTTTCTTTCTTTCTTTCTTTCTTTTTTTAAGTTTCACAAGATTATTCTGAAACTTGAAAAGTAGAAACTCATTGATTGATCCCAGTATTTCCCAAATTGTGACTATACAAATAACCTGTGGTGCTTTTTTAAAAATACAAATTTTATGCCTCACACCCAAAGCTTTCAAATGAGATCAAATGAACTTTTTCTTTCTTTTTTTTTTTTTTAGAAACAGTGATCTAGTCTGTTCAAGATCAATTAAATATTAGATTGATCTTGTAATTACTTATAGAGCTGTTTCTCTCAAACTTATCCATTCCTTAACCACAAAAATGTCAGTAAATATTTCTTGTAAAAGGATAATACAATTATCAAAAATAAAGGTCTTCCTTATTACCAGCTCTTTTGCGTTTGTTTTCCAGATAAGAAAAAAAAAAGTTGGTAGGACATTGCATCATTGCATTATTCTAGGCTGATAATGAGAGAGCATTTTTCAGTTGCCCATCAGATAAGAGGTTCCCAGATGATTTGCTGATTATTAGGAGGTAATCACCTCATGATTAGTTTCTTCTACCCTTGCAAACAAAGTCCCAGTACTACCCAGGTTTTCTAGTCCCAGTGCTGCTCACATTTCCTACTGTTGCAATCTTTCAGGTAAAGAAATTTTGACACGGTTTGTTCAGAGAGGGCACCCGTTAATTCTTAAGCATGAGACTATGCTGATAAGAAGAGGGCAAACATGGAATAAATATTTACCCAAAAGGAAAAACACTGTACTTTTTTTCCTACCAGGTAGTATTAATGAGGAGCTGGGTAGGGAAGAGGCAACTTTGTGAGAACCAATAGGAAGGGAATATGTCTTAAAAGAAAAGAGAATTGTGTACTATATGAGAGACCTAAGAGGATCTGATTCCCAAAAATAACTTCTAGGCGTTGAAACTTGGACATACATAGTCAAGTCAATAAAAAAACTAAAATAATTCTAAAGCATTAGGAAGGTAGCAAATGTAGGAAGTAGTTACCATCCTACAAGTGATAAAAGGAAAAACTTAGAGCTTAGAGGACAAGGCTCTATGGAGCTTGAGATCAGACCTCTGATAGGGAGGCACCACTTGGTTAATGTTGCCATCTTTGGGCATGGGGAGAAAAGACTGTGGACCTAGAACCAAAACTTGTGAGAGGAAGGTGCTGCATAGCTCATGCCAGTGACTCCAAGATGGGGGTGCATAGACATATCAAAACTATTTAATATCATATAAAATTGAGACACCATTACGGTTGGGAAAAAATCTCACGTTTTCTTTTCTTGTGTTTTATGTTGTTATTTGCAAGCCTTATATTACAAATCAATTATAAAATCCCTGCAGGTAATGAGTATTTTCTTACATTTTTATTAGTATGTTCCTTCTACAGTTATAGATAAATATTTAATCAATTACATGTTTATACTTTTATTTTTTTATTTCAGAGAGAGAGAGAGAGATTGTGAGCAGGGGAGTGGGACAGAGGAAGAGAGAGAGAATCTTAAGCAGGCTCTACACTCAGCATGCAGCCCGATGCAGAGCTTGATCCCACAACCCTGGGATCACTGCCTGAGCTGAAATCAAGAGTTGGATGCTCAACCAACTGAGCCACCCAAGTGCCCCACGTTTATACTTTTAATAAAATATATATTCAACTAAATACTGTTAGGTAGAACCGAATAATGTTTTAGCTACCTTAACTCATAAGAAAAATTCATTCCATTAAATAATTCTGTTCTTCAGAGTTCCAGAAACAAACAACAAAAAAATCTGAAAATATTGAAAAAACAAAACCAAACTTAGATATAGTAACAAAGATTCCAAATTTGCAAAGAAATATATCTAGAATTTTGATGTGTGTTTGTGTTTGGTTAATGTATTTCCCTGAAGATACTTTCCAAGTATTGGCCAGTTGTTGGCCAGTTGTATTTGAAAAGAAAAAAAGTGTATTTGGATCCTTTGCCCATTTTCGAACTGAGTTATTTGTAAGATTCCTAGGACAAGATACAGGTAGAAAGTTCCTTGACATTGGTCTTGGCCAAAAATTTTTTTTTATTTGACACCAAAATCAAGGGCAAGGAAATCTAAAATAAACAAGTGAAACTACATCAAACTAAAAAGCTTCTGCATAGCTAAGGAAACCATCAACAAAATGAAAAGACAATCTATCGAATAGGGGAATATGTTTGCAAAGTACACATCTGATAGAGGATTAGTATCCAAAATATATAAGGAACTCATACAACTTAATAGCAATAAATAAATAAATAAATAACCCAATGAAAAAATGAGCAAAACTCCTGAATTACTAGTCATCAGGGAAATACAAATTGAACCCACCATGAATTGTCACCTCACATCTGTTAGGATGGTTATTATAAAAAAGAAAATAAAAAATGAATACTGGAGAAGTGGGGGAAGAGAACCCCTGTGAACTGTTGGTGGGAATATAAACTGGTACAGCCACTACAAAACCAATATGGAGTTTCTTCAAGAAATTAAAAATGGAACTACCATATATGATCCAGCAGGCTCACTTTTGAGTGTATACCCAATGGAAACAAAATCACTGTTACAAAGAGATATCTGCACACCCATGTTTATTGCAGTATTTCTCATGATAGCTGAGGTAGGGAACCAACCTAATTGTCTGTCAATACACGAATGGATAAAGAAGTATAGTATATAATATGTAATATGTATAATAATGGAATATTACTCAGCCTTAAAAAAGAGGGAAATCCTACCATTTGCAACAACATGGATGAACCTAGTGGACATTATGTTAAGTGAAGTAAGCCAGACAGAGAAAAACAAATGCTGCATGTATTACTTTCATATGGAATTGATAGAAAACTTAAAAGTTGGATTCTTAGAAACAAAGAACAGAAAGTAATTGTAGGAGTTGGGATAAAGGGACATGGGGAGGCGCTGGATGGAGGTCTAAGGATCTAATGTATGACATGGTGACCATAGTTGATATATTGTGTTGTGTAATGGAAATTTGGTAAGAAAGTAGATCTTAAGTTTTCATCAAGAAAAAAAAAAAAAAGATAAGTATGTGAGATAATGAATAGATGGGTTTTTCAACTCTGCTATGAGAATCCCTTCACAATATGTATGTATATCAAATCATCACATTGTATAGTTTAAATATATGTTATAATTTTATTTCTCAATTATATCTCAATAAACTGAAAAAAATTATACTCTTTGGTTGTGCTAGAAACTTTCCATTTTGCAGCAGTCCCAAACACTATTACTTTTATTTTTTTTATTTTTGCAGGTTTTTTGAGATATAATCAACAAGCAATAAACCACATATTTAACTTTTTTTAAAATCTTTGCTTGATATATAGAAAATGATGTCTCATTGATTTCATTCACATTTCTTTAATTATAAGTGAAACTGAGCTTTAAATGAAAGTCAGTGTTACTGTATATTAATTAAGTTAAAATAAAAGATGGGTGCCTGGGTGGCTCAGTTTACCATGCGACTTTGGCTAAGGTCATGATCTCATGGATCGTGAGTTCAAGCCCAGCATCAGGCTCTGTGCTGACAGCTGGGAGCCTAGAGTCTGCTTCAGATTCTGTGTCTCCCTCTCCCACTGCTCCTCCCCTGTTCAGGTTCTGTCTTGCTTTCTCTCTCAAAAAATAAACAAACATTTAACAATTTTTTTTAAAGTTAATAAAATAAAAGAAGGAAAAATTAAAAAATAAGCACAAACTTCTAAGTAGTAGTGAGAATAAGTATTTTAACATTCAAACAAACATTCAGTGAAGCAAATTTATCTCCAACTTATTTCTCCAAATATTATATCATAAATATGTTTACTCAAGTCAGAGTAGTTTCTTTTAAAGCAGAGAGGATGTTCACTTAATTATTTACTCAAACCATTTTTATTAAAAACTTATATTGTTCCAGGCACTGCAAGAAGTGCTGAAAATGCAGTATTGAATAATGTAGACAGATTTTCAGGTAAATGATATATATGCAGAGGAACAATAATGATACAGAGTTGTACAAGCAAAGGGCAAAGAAGTAGGGGGTGGTCATCATGTGTTATGGAATGCCCAGGATGATGGCAGACCTAAAATTTTCAGGTCAGGGAAGAATCCCTGGGGAAGCAACATGTATATTAAAGAATAATACAAGAGAATACATTATCTCTAGATAATGAGGCATAAATCTTTAAAAACAGACAAAGTGAAGATTGCACAAAGCTTTAAACACTATGATAAATGTTTTAGATTTTATCCTAATCATAATGATGGTCCAAACAATAGTTTGGAGAACGTTTAGAAAGGAGGACTAGACTAAGAACAAATGTTACCATTGAGAGATTATAGCTTGAAGTGGTGAGGTGAAAGTTGGAGGTGAACAAAATAGTCAAATTAGAAAGATATATCTGATGTGGACTTTATAGGAATTAGTGATTAGATGTAAGAGACCAAAGAGAAACTTGGAGAAAGGCTAAATCTTTGCACAATCAGGCAGAAAGTCTGTCATTCATAAAAGTAATACTCACATGCTTGAATATATAGCCCTGAGGGTCATGAGAAATATCTGTGTTAAAAATATCAAGGGAATTCTTTTTTTTTTTTTGTAAATGTTTGTTTATTTATTTTGAGACAGAGTGAGCAAGAGCATGAGCAGGGGAGGAGCAGAGAGAGAGGGAGAGAGAGAATCCCAAACAGGCTTCACACTGTGAGCTCAGAGCCTAACATGGGGCTTGATCTCACAAACCATGAGATCATAACTTGAGCTGAAACCAAGAGTCAGATGTTCAACTGACTGAGCCACCCAGGTGCCCCCCAAATATCAAGGGACTCTTAATGGTAAACCAACTATGGCACACATTTACCCAGTGTATTCATTTAATTATACCATCTTGCATTTTCTTTGGAGAAATTTTTTTTTCTTTGAAGCCCTTTATACTTGATTTTTTTTTTTTAATGTTTTTTATTTATTTTTGAGACAGAGAGAGACAGAGCATGAACAGGGGAGGGGCAGAGAGAGAGGGAGACACAGAATCTGAAACAGGCTCCAGGCTCTGAGCTGTCAGCACAGAGCCCGACGCGGGGCTTGAACTTACGGACCCTGAGATCATGACCTGAGCTGAAGTCGGACGCTTAACCGACCAAGCCACCCAGGCGCCCCTATACTTGATTTTTAAAGAAATATTAGATGTGGAACTAAGAAAACTATTCTTTGCTATTTTATTAATTTTTATGATATTAGGCAAGTTGCCTTATTAATAACAATTTAAATAATCAATTTTATGTATGGCACAAAATGTTGCAAAAACTATAACATGTAATGAAGTCTATTCAATAAAAAAAATTATGGGGCTCCCGGTGACTTAGTTGGTTGGTTAGGTATCCAACTCTTGATCTCAGCTCAGGTCTTCATTTCAGGGTCATAGGTGTGAGTCCCACATTGGGCTCCACGCTGGGTGTGGAGCCTACTTAAAAAATAACAATAATAAATTAAAATAAATTAAAATAAAAAAAGGGGACCTGGGTGGTTCAGTTGGTTAATTGTCAGACTCTTGATTTCAGATCAGGTCATGACCTCACAGTTCGTGGATTTGAGCCCTGCTTGGGATTCTCTCTCTCTATCTCTCTCTCTCTCCCCGTCTCTCCCTCTCCCTCTTCCTCTCTCTCTCTCAAAAATAAATAAACATTAAAAAATAAAATAGAAACAAGTTAGAAGTTGAAATATATGCATGCTTCATGAGAACTGGAGTCAGGTAACCTTTTGGAAGAAAAAGAAAAGCTGTACCCTGTTCTTCTCTAATGGGCCTTATGATCTCTTATCTCAGCCACTGTCCTACATTTCTCTTCCATTCTTTCAAATGACTTCTTCATGTTCACACCCAACACTGATGTTATCTCTGTGACTACCTAACACTATGATTATAATATTATAAGCCGCCAACTTTACTAATGTCTTGGTAGTACATGACTAGCACAGATTCTGAAGAGACACATGTCTGGTTTCTGAATGGTCTTGGATCAGGTGTACAAGTTAGGAATCACTGGCCACAGAGATGGAATCATGCACTATGTCATCAAATCTATGACACTCTTCATTTGAAACTTCATCACTTTCCCCTATCTCTTAGAAGGAAAAATAATACTATTTACTTATAAATTCCAATCAGAAATAACACATGGGATAAAATGTACATTTCAGCATTAGTGAATGATAGTGATACACATTTCACTCTTACAACAAAGGCCAAGAGAGGAAGCAATTTCTAGAGAAAGAAATTATATGTGTTTAGGTCTCTGAATATTACCTATTTAGACCCATCCTTTACCAGCCCTGCTTTTACAACCTAGTTGATTCTGTAAGACTTAAACAAAATTCCTTCAATTAATAAAATCTGATCAGAAATACAATTAACCCTTCCTTTTTTGTGTGTTACCTAATGCTTATTGGTTCACCTGTTATTATAAGGGTGACATTGCACTGTGGTGGAGAATGGATGATCTTTTCATTACATGATGTTGGGTCAATTAGATGTCTACATAGGAAGAAAAAAAGTTCACCTTTACATGATGTCCCAAAGAATAGAAAACTTAATTTTAGATATTTTACAGAGCTAAATGTGAAGGTGAACATTTTAGAAAAAACACAGGGGAACTTCATGATTTTGACATAAGTGAAGATTTCTCAAACAGAACAAAAAACACATTATCCATAACAAAAATATCTGTAAAAAGTTTTCATTAAAATTAAGAATGCATGGTTATCCAAAATACCATTCAGAGAATAGTTATCTTTTGACCTTATCTGAGAAGTATTTATGCGTTATTTTAATGCAGTGCGTGTTTAATTAGCCAACACAGAGGCACTAAGTGATAGGGCGTGGTTGTTAATATGATCTTATTTCTTTACTCCCAGAACCTATATTCCATTTACAACAAAAATACATAAATCTCTAATTTAATTTATTTTTGGCAGATTTTCAGCATTAGGAACCTGCAGACACCCCTGTGCAGGTCAGTTCTATTTCAAGATGTTCATTGAACACCTACTATATTCACTGTTCTACTTACCACCTCTGTAGTGGTGGAGTAAATACTCTAATAAGGATGCCAGATAAACGTGACAGGATAGAATACGTCTTCAATACATTAGAACCAGGGGCTGTTTTTCTCTCTGTTATTATATGGAGTAGTCGCCACAGAAGTGAATAGTGAGATATTCTAAATGGAGGTTTGGGCATACATTTAGGAATACTTCTGTACTTATTCAAAGTGGGGAAAGCATTACGTATTGAGGAAAAGGATGCATCTGTTAAAGCACAACATAAGCAAAACACAAAATGCCTCAGAATAATATATCAGAGACCTAAAGTTGCATGAAGAATTACTCAGAGGAATGAACAAACTTGGATTTATATATTTCATTTATAGTATGTGAACCAGGCACAAATTTTAATAAATCCTTCTCCAATCAAGTAGAAAAATAAATCTAAATTAAATTTTTGGATACAATTTTCTTGGCTGAATGAGAATACAATGAAAATGTTATTAACCCATTTTTAGAAAACATGTGGTGTGTCATTTGATAGGAAGCTCAAGGAAACCTAATCAAAAATCCCATATCAAAATCAGTTTGCAATAAAAAACACTGGCACATAAAAAGGAACAGACATGGATAAGATTAACTTCCGATGGTATTATGGAGAGATGTCTATGTACTAAGCTGAAATAGAAGCTTTAGATTCATTCAGCTCCTAGGAAGCTCTACACAAAGGGAATGAATTTAAACACTTAACATTGAAAACGACCTTATTGAATCCTTAGATGCAGTGCCTCTTTACTGTCACTAGAGGGGAATCTGAGAGGGGTTTAGGAGAAAGTTTATAGTTACAGCTGTAGGTTGAGTAAAGGATCCTGTGTGAATAAATTTTCTTAACAGCATGCTTACTTCAGGGGAAAAATGAAGCATAGAATGTCTGAGAAAAAGCCATATTGTCAAGCTATATTGAAATAATTGTTTCTCAGCAAGGAACAAGATTTGTCAGATGCCCGTGTTTAGACTCAAGTTCTCTGTTGCCATATGTTTCAATAAAATGCATGATATTTTATCAAATAGTTAGAAGAAAACTATCAACTTAAATAAATGTTGTAAGGCTCATATCACATGATGAATATCGATTTAAAAACAAACAAACAAACAAAAACAACCAACCAACCAATCAACTAAAGAAAAAGCGGCAACAACAAAAACAACTATTGGTTGCATATCAACCTTCAGCTCCGGAGCCAGGGAACAGTGTGAATCAGGTTGCTAAAAAGTAATCCTTTTCCTCCCATGGTCATCAGAACAAATATAGGAAGAAGTTGTTGTAATAAATACGAACATTATTAATTTGAATGGCCAACTGTTCTGTTCAGCAGAAAAGAGCACACAGGAAGGATAGTGGAAAGTTTAGATTGTCCTAGAATTGTGACATTCTCTTTCCCTTACCAAATGCTAAATGCTTGTGGTCTCATATAGGTAAAGTGTCACTGTCTAGCTCTACTCCCTTATGCAAGTTTTAAAGTGTTTGCTACTCATTCCATTTAGAAGTTTTGCAATATTTATTCCATTACACTCTTGTTTCTTGTTTATATTAAAAAGTTGAATTTTATCACAAAAGTGCCTTAAATAAATGTCAATTCCGTAGATCAAAGCTGACAACCTAGACGGTCAGAATATGTGATTCAGATCAATTCTCTCAAGCAAAAATGCAGAAAATATTTAAGACAAATCTCTTAAAACATTTGAAAGCTGAAAAGAAAGATAAGGCTCACTAGGTTAATCTAAACAAAAACTAAAATGCATAGTTGTAAGTTCGTCCCTGAGAGCTCATTATGTCTTGGCCTTCACCAATTCTGAATAAGGACCTGGAAGTATAAGCAGTACTTTTGATAGGCCTAGAGGAGAAAAGAGAAACAATTGGGGTCTGGGGCACATCGAGAGTGAAGGTTATAAGAATTCACCCTCAGAGTAAGACAATCAAGAAGTAAACCAATCCTCATGAGAATTGCTGCCCAGCTTCAAGTCTTCTCAGGGGTCCTTCCCAAAATTTCCCACACTGAATTGGGTTAAAATGATCTTAGAGTATAAGCTATCCTTGCACCTGGCAGCATGAAACATCTTGAGAGAGAGATTAACATCATCCTTGGTCTGAAATTATTTCTATAAATAACATTTAAATCTCAAGTCCATCACATAATTAAAGATAATCAGTTCCATAAGGAGATAATAAGAATTGAAAACATACAGAAACAACAAACAACAGAAACAGATGCACAGAACCTCAGATAGTGAAATTATCATAGAACAGATGGTAAAAACTATGTTTAACATGTTCAAAGAGATAAACTCAAGCTTGAACATTTTGGCTGAGAACCAGAAAGAGTAAAAAGTGATTTCACATAGGAGAACAACAATTAAATAGAAATGAAATTCTAGAACTAGAATGTATTGTAATCATATTATTATTTCAAAAGATGCGCTGAACAGCAGACCAGACACCTCTAAAGTCATAATTAGTAAATTCATCAATCAAAATTTTCTTAAAGAAGAACAGAAAAACAAAATAATGAAAATAGGTATAAGATGGTAAGGTATAGAGGATATGAGAAGGTATGTGGTAGACTGCATTTAAAAAAATATTTTAGGGGAAATTTTATTTAAAAGCTTTTTTTTTTTTTTTTTTTTTTAAATTTTTTTTTTTTTTTTTCAACGTTTATTTATTTTTGGGACAGAGAGAGACAGAGCATGAACGGGGGAGGGCCACAGAGAGAGGGAGACACAGAATCGGAAACAGGCTCCAGGCTCCGAGCCATCAGCCCAGAGCCTGACGCGGGGCTCGAACTCACGGACCGCGAGATCGTGACCTGGCTGAAGTCGGACGCTTAACCGACTGCGCCACCCAGGCGCCCCTATTTAAAAGCTTTAACCTGGGTATTCAAAGTTCTGACTCTGGGATATTTCCAGATCTGAAGCTCCAGTTGTACTTCTGAGATTTTCCCCCCAGTTAAAGGCCACATTTGCCATCTATATCTGCCGACAACATGGAATATTTTCACAGATATCATTTAAGTTAATTAATAGATACCCTTTTGATAGGATTTGATCTCATTGATGTAAACGTGGTTCATGAGTGGTTTTGCACAATAGAATGTGACTGGAATTAACCTTTCTAATTTCTGAGCAGAAGATTTAAAAGACAGGACATGATTCTGCAATTCCTCTTTTCAATCAGATGCAAGAAAAGCATCCTCTAGAGATAGGGGCTGCTCCATTAGTCTGGGTATCAAAGTGGCAAAGATATACAGAAAAGTGCTATAGTTGGACAGTGGCTGACAGTAACAGGAAAAAAAAAGTCATTTTTTTAAACCACTGAGATTTGGGGTCATTTGTTACCATCCTATAACCTAACACAATTTGACTTAAGCAATGTCTGCAAGGTTGAGTTCAAGTAGCAAAATAACAAGAGATAACAAAGCGAAAACAGTACTTTAAGATGCAAGGCTCAGAACTTTCCAAAACTTATGAAAAGCATCAATATATTAATTTTATTCTAACAAAACCAGTAACTATAAAAGTGTTTTTGAAAGCTCACATTCAGACACATCATAGTAAATCAGATTTAGAAAAAAAGCAAAGAGCAAGCATACAAAGCCACCACAGTGAAGACCAGGTTATCCTAGAGGAACAAAAAGTAGACTGAATCTGACAGCTGCCTTCTCAACAGACACGTGGAAAGGTAGATTAAGACGAAATAGTGTTTAGAAATGTTAATAAAACATCTCCCAATGTAAAATTCATACCCATAAAACTATCATTTAAGAACAAAGACTGAGCTTATTCACCATCAGCAGACCCCTACAAAAGGGAATTCAAAAAATTGTTTTTCAGGCACAGGAAAATAATGGAAGGTAAGCAAGAGTTGAAGAACAATGACAATTGAAATGTTTTCTGCATCTGAAACTAATGATTAGTTTGTTTATGGAGAAAACATTTTCTGATCTCAAAGCTTCTGGAAACACAGAAAACCAGCAGGAGTATGTACAAAGTGGAAAATAAATGTAACAACCGAAATATTGTAAAACCACAATCTATGATTCTATTATGACAAATATATACATTTGTTAAGGGGTATGGAAAGAAAAATATATTTTTTTAGATACTTGTTGATTCATATACAATTGCAACATTAATACAGATAGGTCTCACATTTCCTTCACTCACTTTCCCCAAATAGTAACATCTTGTATATCCATAGTGCAGTATCACAATCAGTTAATTTACATTGATATATTCTATTGATCTTGTTCAGATTTCACCAATTTTTCATGTACTTGTGTCTGTGTTTAGATCTGTGCAATTATTGCATGTGTAGATTTCTGTGACCACTACCCCGATCAAGACACAGAATGGTTGTATCATAAGGACCCACTGTGCTACTGTTTTATAAATATATCCTTCTCCCTCCACCACACCCCAATGCAGCTGGCAAGTACTAATCTGCTCTTTACGTCTGTAAATTTGTTGTTTAAAAATGCTATATAAATGATATAATATAATGTGCAACCTTTGAGATTGGCCTTTTTCCACCCGACATGATTCTCCTGAGATCTATCCAAGTTGTTGCTTGTATCAAGATTTCTTTTTTATTGCTGAGTAGTACTCCAAGGCATGAGTAAACCACACTTCATGGGAACATTTACAAACTGAAAGACATTTGGGTTGTTTTTGGCTTGACACTATAGTGACCAAAGTTCCTATGAATATTTGTATACAAATTTTTGTGTGAACATGTTCTTATTTCTCTGGATTAAATGCTTATGAATTTGCTGTGTCCTATGGTCCTTATACCCTCAGTTTTTATAAGAAACTGCCACAGTCTTCTTGAGTGTATCGTTTTACATTCCCACTAGCAATATATGAATGCTTCAATTATTTCATATCCTTGCCAGCATTTATTGTTCAAAACAAAACTCTAAGAAAAAATATCACATGGGGTGTCTGGGTGGCTCAGTCGGTTAAACTCAGGTCCTGGTCTCAGAGTTCGTGGGTTTGAGCCCCGCCTCAGGCTCTGTGCTGACAGCTCAGAGCCCGGAGCCTGCTTCAGATTCTGTGTCTCCCTCTCTCTCTGCCCCTACCTGGCTCACCCTCTGTCTCTCAAAAATAAATAAACATTAAAAAAAAAACCATAGCCACAACACACCTGAGGGATTGTTCAAAGGAAAAATGAGAATGTTCATAAAATATTGAGTTGAAAAGGCACGAGACATTCAGAGGGAAAAATATTAATATTTTTTGTTGAATTTTTATTTCATTGTATTCTTTTCTCCACACATTTCCTGTATCACAAAGTTCCGTGAGGAGGTTCTAATTGCTAAAATACATGGCTTATGTTTTTAATTAATAAACTCACTTGTTTTAGAGAAGTTTTAGGTGCACAGCAAAACTGAGGAGAAAGTACAGAGTTTTCACATACCCCCTGTCCCACATATGCACAACCTCTCATTCTTTCTATACCTGCCACTACAGTGGTGTATTTGTTATAAGTTGATAAGCCTACATTGACACATCATTATCACCAAAAGTCTGTGGTTTACATTAGGGTTCACTCTTGGTTTTGTACATTCTATGTGTTTGGACAAATGTATAATGGTATGTATCCATCACTATAGTATCATAGAAAGTAGTGTCACTGCCCTCAGAATCTCCTGTGATCTGCCCACGCATTCATCCCTTCTTCCCTCCCAATATCTGGCAACCACTAAGCTTTCTACTGTCTTGGCTTGACTTTTCCAGAATATTATATAGTTGGCATCATACAGTGTATAACTTTTTCAGATTGGCTTTTTTTTCTTAGTAATACACAGTTAAGTTTCTTCTATGTCTTTTCATGGCTTGATAGCTTTTTTAGTACTGAATAATATCCTTTTGCCTGGATGTACCACAATTTCTTTATCTATTCACCTACTGAATAATATCTTAGTTTCTTAAGTTTTGGCAATAATGAAGAAAGCTGCTATAACTAACCATGTGCAGGTTTTTGTGTGGACATGTTTAATCAACTTCTTTGGGTCAATCCCAAGAAGCATGATTGTTGGATCATAGGGTAAGAATATATTTTGATTTATAACAAACTGCCAAACTGTATTTCAAAGTATCTGTACCATTTTCCACTCCCACCAGCAATGAATGAAAGTTTCTGTTGTCTGATATCTTCACCAGCATTTGGTGTTGTTAGTGTTCTGGTTGGTAATTCTAGTAGGTATGTAGTAGTATCTCATTGCTATTTAAATTTACAATTTTCTAATAACAAATGAGTTGAACATCTTGTCATATGCTTACTTGCCATCTTTATATCTTCTTTGATAAGGTTTCTGTGAAGGTCTTCTCCCCTTCTTAATAAGGTTATTTATTTTCTTATGGTTATATTTTAAGATGTATTTGTATACTTCAGATAACAGACCTTACCATATGTATCTTTTGCAAATATTTTCTCCCCAAATGGCTTGCATTTATTCCTGATTTTATTCCACTTTACTGGTAAGTTTTTAAAAGTTTTACTCCATTTTATTAAAACTTTCAAAACCAGTTGATTACCAAGAAATGACAGTTTTTTCCATATGGACATACTATTCTCTCTCAGTATTAAATTGACTCATTTGTTTCTGCCTCCTTTCTAAATTTGGTAATCATTTGTTCTATAAATATTGTAGCTATATGGATCCTAAATTTGTGGGAGGCATCAGGGTAGGAGCCAGACACATAAAAATAAAAAGTACAGAATATTGGCCTATAGCTTCCCAAGAAATTCATTGTCTTTTATTTTAGCAAGATACATTTTAAGTTGATTTCATTTATATTTTCCTAAATACTGCGTAAATGCTAATGATTTTTACCATCTGCATCTGCACCACCATAATCCCCACAGGCTATTGGACCTCTTCGCTGGGTTTCTTAATTGATTGAATTATAATTCATACTATTTTTTATATTAGCAAATTTTAGTGTGAATTCATTCCTTTGACATGTATCTTTCTGTTAACATGACATTGGTAAGTGCATTTCTTTTTTTAAGTTTACTTATTTATTTATTTATTTTGTGCATATGTGTGTGTGTGTGTGAGATAGTGTGTGAGAGAGAGAGAAAGAGAGGGAGAAACAGAGAGAGAGAGAGAGAGAGAGGGAGGGAGAGAGAGAGAGAGAGAGAGAGAGAATGAATAGAGGAAGAGAAGGGAGAGAGGGAGAGAAAGAATCCTAAGCAGGTTCCATGCTATCAGCACAGACCCCAATGCAGGGCTTGAACTCATGAACAGTGAGATCATTACCTAAGCCAAAATCATGAGTAGGATGCCTAACTGACTAAGCCACCCAGGTGCCCTGGTAAGTGCATTTCTTAACTCCATTTTGAATATGCCCCTTTTCTTTACCTCACAATTTGTTCTCTTTATTATCTCTTGAGTTTTTAAGAACAGTCTCCTGCCTGATCTCTAGCCCCCTTAGTTGGGACCACACATTACATAATCATCTTGTATACATTTTTAATTGCTTGCCATTTAAAACAGTAATTTTAAACCTATTTTTTTAGATACATGTGTGTATTTGTGCACATGTATGATATTGGACAGATACATATAATCTAAATCTATCCATTTACCTCTCTAGTTTCTTTGTGTTTAAATCTGGAGATGAAAATGAATAGTTATGGGCTCAGAGGCTGCTAAATTATAACTGCACAATAGCTTGTAGATATTAAGGAAGTTTACAAGTCAACACATTCCTTTTGAGATGATTTTATGAGTGAGACATGAACAGCTTTCTCTGAATAGTATTTACTCTTCATTTGTAATGACTTTCTATTTTATTCTTCAGCAAGAATGTATTTCACTTCCTCTGACACCTGTAATATATTCATATATTAGCAGTGACTCCTGACTTTTGCTATGAAAAATATAAATCACCAAAGGAAGGGTGCATAAACAAAGGCCTGCAGGCTATAACATTGTCACTCTCCTCCTCTGTCTCAATTAAGAGAGAACTCTCATCTTTTCCCCTGTGCTTTGTGAAAGATGACAAATAACTCACATTGCAGAATTGTCTTCTCAATTATAAAAATAACATCTACCTGTTTTTTAAAATTACTTTCATTTGAATTGTTTGTCCTAACATTAATTGCATATAAGTGATAATCTATAAAAATATTTTTTATATCTTTGCATTTCAATTCCCTATATTTTTTCCCTCCTTCTCTTTCACAATATTCAGAGAATGTTTGAATAAGGAAAGGCAGGAGGATTTTTCATGTTAAGAAAGCATACCTCAATGATAATAAAGATCACCTTGAGAAATTCGGGTGGTCCTTATTTAAACATTTCCAAGGCAATCTGATTTTGTGAAAAAACATTCACATAGATAATTAAAAACAGAAAACTGTATTAAATAAGTAAATAAAAAATCGTGTCAAATAATGAGGTGCTACTAAATTTTCACTTGAAGACCTGGATTCAAATGCAACCTGTACTACTAGTCACAAAAGTCCCCATGGAAAAATCATATTGTGTAATTTATTTGACCCAGGTAAGTTTTTTTTTTCCTGCAAAATGGGAGATATAGTCTAGCTGCAATCTGATTAGCTTCTATTTTTATAATTATTAACTCTAAAATAATACAACTTTAAAGGTATCCTTAACATATAATAGGCATTGAATATATACCATCACATTCTATACTAAAAATAAGTCCGTAAGTGGTCACTATTTTATTTAAATTTAAAATAAAGACATTGATGTTGAAGAATAAGAAATCTTCTCAAAATCACAATGCAGGAAATATCACCTGAATCTAAGAGTCCCTGTTCTTTAAACTAGGTAATAAAAAAGACTTTATATTTTAAGAATAGACATTAATAGTTAGGAACCTTCCTCCTCCATTTTTCTTTGTAATTAACAAAATCTCAGCTCAAATTAGCTGATGTATTGGGGAGACTTTATTGGTTCATATAGCTGGACAGGGGCAAGGTTGGTATTACATATGGTTTGATGCAGGGTTTAATTTATATTTCTCGAAATGACTTCTCCATGTACTTCCTAGCTTCTTATATTTTTTCAACTGATTCTTTTTATACCACTCACAGCCTCATCCTTTGAAATATGAATCCTAAAAAAAGTAAATTTCCCAAAGATATTCCTGATATTCATTATGATCACAATGCTTAAATCACAAACTAGCCTTGGCCCAATCAGTGTAAATGAGAGAAAGTAATGATTCGTTGACTTAGGCTGGGTTATGTGTTCCATATCTACACCAGACCTGATAGTGAGTTATAACATGTCCTCATATGAAAGTTGGGGTTGTGGGGCGCCTGGGTGGCGCAGTCGGTTAAACGTCCGACTTCAGCCAGGTCACGATCTCGCGGTCCGTGAGTTCGAGCCCCGCGTCAGACTCTGGGCTGATGGCTCAGAGCCTGGAGCCTGCTTCCGATTCTGTGTCTCCCTCTCTCTCTGCCCCTCCCCCGTTCATGCTCTGTCTCTCTCTGTCCCAAAAATAAATAAACGTTGAAAAAAAAAAAAAAAAAAGAAAGTTGGGGTTGTTATCAAAAGAAGACAGAATTGTCTGGAAAACTAAAATTCCCTAAATGGACATTCTTTATTAATGGTCACCTGAGTTCTAGTCTATTTATTAAGGAAACCCACATTTCCCACAGGAGAAATTCTATTATTTCTAACATAGTCCATGCTATTGGGTTTAAGGAAATGAAATGATGTAGCCTGTATACCCAACAATAAACTATATCTAGCCCTTGACAAGCAGAGATTCACATGTGACAGATGACATGATTGTGAGATGTGATCAAAACATATAAGACAATAAACTAGTAAGCCAAGAACTAGAAATAATGAAATATTTTGAAATAAAATTTAATAATAATTCTTAAAACAAGAAATAGGAATGGAACAATAATAAAACAATAATAAAAGGTCATCATCAAAAAACATTGGATGGAATTAAAGTCAAAAAATAATCAAAATGTTAATGAAATAAAAAGTTTGACTAAACAGCTGATTAAATGCAGCTAAAAAGAGAATTGGCAAATGGGAAGACAGATAATCAAAATGCATCATAGACAGATAATATATGTAGAATTTTAAAAAGTAGACTAAGAGACTTTGAATATGGAATGAAACTATCTCATAGTGAAATAGGAATTCTACAATGAAAGGGTAAAAATAACAGAAAAGGTGATAATCAAGAGATAATGGTTGAGGAACATCTAAAACAGAAGATATATTTTTAGATTAAAGAAGCATGTTAAATATATATGATATATAATATATTCATATATAATAGTCCAACTACACATAGAAAAGACAAATAGAAATATTGAAGACTTATAGATGAAAATAAATTATATTAAAAGAATGATAATTAGACTTAAGATAGGCTTTTTATCAAAGAATAACACTTGAAGATAATAGAAGGATATATTCAACAATTAGCAGAAGTGTCCTTAGCTAAACTAACATGAATAAGTAATAAATTTTCAGAGAATTTGTGACAGAATTTATAGCTCGCAGTTTACCATTGAAGAAAATGATTAAGAATGTCCTTTGGAAAGGACAATGAATTTAGCAATTTAGAGAAAGTTACAGAAACAACGATAAACAGAATTTCCAAAACTATAGGCGTAGTATAAGAATAACAAAAAAATGTCTAATTAAAGCATTTTTTTAAGTTTATTTATTTTTGAGGGAGAGGGTGTGAGTAAGGGAGGGGCAGACAAAAAGAGAGGGAGACAGAGAATTCCAAGTAGGCTCTACTCTGTCAGCTTGGAGCCCAATGTGGGGCTCAAACCCACCAACTGTGAGATCATGACCTGAGCCAAAATCGAGTCAGACGCTTAACTGACTGAGCCACCCAGGTGCCCCTAAAATGAGTAATTTAAGAGAACTTTCAAACAAGGTGGAACTAATCTACACAACAATTATAACATGGAAATTTGGTAAGGATAATGATAATAATACATAATTTTGACTAGAATTTTAGAAGCTGAGGATTGGAGTTACAGGATTCTGGAAAAGGATAGAAATACTAAGTATACATAGCAAAATTTAAAGAAACCATTAAAAGAATATAAACTGAGTTTATAAAAATAAGGATAAATCTAAGAAATAGCATGAAAACAATCTAATAGAAGGTTAAGGAAGGAATTTAAAAAGCAAATTAAATAAGAGTAAAATGACAACACAAAATAATAAAGTATAATTGATACTAAATGTATCAGTAACCAAAATTTATATAAAGAGACTAAAATCATCAGGTAAAGAAAAATATTTTCAAATGGGTTTCAAAAATAACAAAAAACTCTATTCAGATGAAAGCTCATGTAGGCATATTAATATTAAATGGGTAGAACTTAAGGCAAATTAGGAATAAATGGTTAATGACAAAAGATATAATTCACCACAAAAACAAACTAATCTACATTCGGTATTCATTAACAAACTAATCATACATTCGGAAAGAAACTTTGAAAATGAGTGCATTTCAATTTCAACCTCCACCAAATGTACATTTTATAACCAAGTCTTGAGATTATTTTGAAATTATTCACAGCCCAAACCAAGAATTGATTTAAGAAAAATTTGAAGATGTTCTCCATGAATCCCCCCAATTTTTACTTTGAGCATCGCTGCACTCACACACATATAATGCGATGTGCTAAAGATGTTCAATGCTCTCTTGCCTATACTAGCAAAATATCAGAATCAGTCATTGTCAGGGAAGTAAAAACATAGTGTTATATTCACTGTGCTCCTCTATACAGTATTTAAACAGAATTAATTAGATCAGAAATATATAAACATAATAAATAAATATTAACTAAATGGGATAAAACATTCAAGACATTATATAAGGTATGGTTAATGTTTAAGTAAAAACACATGACTAGGTTCACATGGTTAATCATAAGGCTAAAATAATGGTCATTTATGGAAAAAGAAAAAGAGGAGAATATGATTGGGATACTCTAAAATGACCTTCGATCTATAACATTTTTAGTATAAATATATAGAAAATATAACTTATTGTTGAATTTGAGCAAAATCAGATGAATACTTTATCAATTTTTGTAATCTTCTGTAAGCATGACATGTTCAACAACTCTACTCTGTACTGTAAACATGCGGTATTATTTTTGCACATATTTTATTTGTGTTCAATGCTCTAAGATTGAGCTAATAATATTTTATGTCTTCTATGGTATATGGGATAGAGCCTCAAACACACCCCGAGTTTATTAAATGTGTTATTATAAAGACATGAGTAATTGAAAGAAACTTTGAAAATGAGTGCTTTTCAATTTCAACCTCCACTAAATGTACATTTTATAACCAAGTCTTGAGATTATTTTGAAATTATTCACAGCCCAAACCAAGATTACTTGTTCTATCTTGAAAGCAGATGATTCTAAGTTTCATTGAAGTGACATTTTGACGAAGGGTACAGGCTTTTTACTAATTAATGATACCAAAATATTTTGCTAGTTTCTGAGTAATAAGAAACTTCACTAACTCAGAAAGTGATTTTTCTCCACTCTGCTAGAATAGTTCAAAATCCTGCTGAAAGATTTACTTTAAGACATACTTGCATATATGAATATAAATCTGAAATGAAACTGCTTTAAATGTTTCTCTATGCTAATAGATGACTTTTTTGCTTTAGAGAGGTTTTAAGGATCAAATACTTAAATGTTTTAAAAGAAAATTAAAATCTCTCTGTAATATCACACAAAATCATGAAGAATATACTTTTATTTAAAAAAATTATGGTATCTTTTTTTTTAACTAGGTGGAGAGAGGTAACTTATTCTTTAAAAAAAATAAAAAACCACATCCTTTATTAAATCTCCTTCTGTTGGAGCTAGAGTGGCATGATTTATTTTTATTTTTATTTTTATTATTTTTTTTACAGTGGTGTGATTTAAAGGAAGGAAGGGACAGAGGGAGGGAGGATGGAAGGAAGGAATAAGAAAGAAAGAAAGAAAGAAAGAAAGAAAGAAAGAAAGAAAGAAAGAAAGAAAGAAAGAAAAAAGAAAGAGAAAAAGGTTGTAGGTCTAGATTTGTAGATTTCTAGATTTGTATATTAAAAACCTAATGATCCTTTAGGAAAGGGAATGACATGAGATAGTTGATTTTTTTCTTAAATTAAGTTCTTATTTAAATTCCAGTTAGTTAACATACAGTGTAATATTAGCTTCAGGTGTAGAATTTAGTCATTCAACACTTACAATGTTTGATTCTTATTACAAGTGCCCTCCTTAATCCCCATCACCTATTTAATCCATCCCTCCACCCACTTCTCCTCCAGTAACCATCAGTTCTATGTAATTAAGGGTCTGTTTCTTGGTTTTCCTCTCTCACCCCACCCCACACCCATGTTCGTTTGTTTTGTTTCTTACATTCCACATATGAGTGAAATCATATGGTATTTTTTTTCTCTATCTTATTCCCCTTAGCAAAATACTCTCTAGCTCCATTCATGTCATTGCGAATGGCAAGCTTTCATTCTTTTTTATGACTAAATAATATTTCCTTGTATATAAATACCACATCTTTATCTATTTCTCAGTAAATGGACATTTTGATTGTTTCCATAATTTGGCAATCAACAAACTAAGTGGCAGCCTACAGAATGCGAGAGGGTATTTGCAAGTGACATACGTGATAAAAGGTTAGTATCCAAAATATATGAAGAATTTATAAAACTCAACACCCAAAAAACAAATAATCCAGTTAAAAAATGGGCAGAAGGCATGAATGGGCATTTTTTTTTCAATGAATACATACAGATGGCCAATACACACATAAAAAGATGCTCAGCATCACTCATCATCAGGGAAATACAAATCAACACTACAAAGAGAAGTTACCTCACTCTGGTCGGAATGGCAAAAATTAATAACACAGAAAACAACGGGTGTTGGCGAGTATGTGGAGAATATGCATTCCCACACTGTTGATGGGAATGCACACTGGTGATGCCACTCTGAAAAATAGTACGGAGGTTCCTCGAAAAATTAAAAGTAGAACTACTCAACGATCCAGTAATTATAATACTAGGTATTTACCCAAAGGATACAAAATTACTAATTTGAAGGGATACATGAACCCTGATGTTTATAGTAGAATTATCAACAATATCCAAATTATGAAGATATTTGATTCCTGTTAGAAAGATGTCTCTAGTTCTTCAGGGACCTGGGGAAGAATCTTCTCAGAGAAACCTTACATATCTAGCACAACTCTACAATCTGATCCAAATCCAAAATGCAAGGCAATATAGCCCACAGTCTCATTTGTTGATTCTCCTCTGTTATTTCTAAATCTCAGATTTAAATTTCTAAATCTAAATTTCTGTGAATCTCTCAGGTCTGAATCCTGCAGGAAATTTCTATATGTCCAAATTTGCTTAGTACATACATTTTAATTTCTGGGAAGCATTTCTGCCCAGCAACTGGGAGAATGTCCATACTGTGTCCCCTGGAAAGCGGGAAAGTGTTGGCATCCTTACCTGGACACTTCTCTACAGGGTCATCTTTGCTACAGCATTTCCCACAGAGGAAACTCACAAACTGACACTGAGTCCCTGTCCAGGAACCACTGAAGTCTGCTCCAATTTTATTTCTTGCTCCCTTTTCAGTACCTTGTTCTTTTGACAGATTCAAATTTTGTTCTGTTTTAGACCTAATTATGTTGAATTGCCACAGGTTTTTTTTTTAACAGGAAGGGAATTTTTGCCCTTAAGTTGTTTTCCTAGCTGCTTTTGTCTTGCAACAGCAGCCATTCAAATCTAAAATCACTTCTTGTCTTAAAAAGACTGTGTTTAGACACTCCTTTTCTTTCATGTATTTCCAGATTCTCATTTTTCTGAAAATGTTGTCATTTACACATTTTATTCAATAATTAAGTGGAGGGATTCGATTTTGGTTTAAATGAGACCTCCTTTCTGATCACATGAGAATTTACATTCATGGGGAAGGTTACTTTTTTGAAATATTAGTGCACATTCTGTGTTTGCTGCTTTAGAGGAAGTAGAGATAATGAACTATTTTGTGTAGGTTGTTTTGTTTTGTTAGTTTTTATCCCTTCCTCATCGAAGGGATGAGATATATTACTCTACTCAATCACTTTTTTACTTTGGGGGCATTTGCAGAGAGCTCATAATTATAAACAAGAGAGACCCCCTATAACTAGTTTTAGCAATATATATATTACTATATATATATGTATATATATGTATACATACAGATATGTATATATATGTATATATATATATACGTGTATATATATACACGTATACATATACGTATATATATATACATATACATATATACGTATATATATACATATACATATATACACGTGTATGTATACACGTGTATATATATATATACACGTATGTATATATCCGTATATATATCTTGCTAAAACTAGTTATAGGGGGTCTCTCTTGTTTACATATAAACATACATATATATATATGAAATATATATATGAAATATATATATATATATGAAATATATATATATATATATTTGATAACTCTTACAATTTTCCAAAGCCCAATGGTCAGAGTTGCAAGTTAGCCAGGAGAAGTGTCCAGTTCAGAGCACACAACCTCTTCAGCAAAGACACTTCTACAACCATCACTGGGCATAGGTACCACAGTTAACACTGCCAAGTCTCTCTACTGATCACTCTTTCTAACACCTCTGACATGACTACTTCTGGGTCAGCTGGATTGAACATCACATTTGCCAGAGGATATTCAATAAGAAGCATACTTGGAATTTTTGCAACTCTTTTGAAGTTGGTATAAACAATTGGGATTGATGTAGTTCACATCAAGTGCCTGCAAGAAAGGTGGAGAAAATACATTTCTGAGTTCAAACAAAAGGAGACACAGTAATAACATCTAGACCTTTCTCACTTTTGAACAGGATGTTTCAAGATTATAGGCAGCCAGGAACTAAAAGAACATATGCAATAGTCCACCATTTCCACTGCTTAACATCAACGTACACCTCTATTCCATACTCAAATTCGAAGACACAAAAAACAATAACAATAGCAATAGTAGTGCCTCTGCCTAGCATCATATAAGAATCTCTTCTGTAGTTAAAAACATTCTTATTCTGTCCCAAAAGGAGGACTAGTTTCATGAAATCCCTTATTGAGCTAAAATGCCTGTAATCTCTGTATGGCTTCACTTCTTCCTAAAATTCTCCTCTTAGTTTTGCCTCCATATCCTATGTGGTATTTAGTAATCTATGGAATAAATTGCAAAATTAGTTAATATATAAATATATGTGTAGCATAACATAGAAGAAAATGAATTAATACTACATTCTTTATGTTTGCAATTGATTTTGAGATTTTATATGTATTTCTGTTTTCCCCACCACTTTCCATATTCCCTTGACCCTTGCTGACATCTCAGGTGATTTTGGACTTTTTTTGGTATTTTTTTACACGGTGGGTTGATCCAATTTTTCCTGAGAAATATAGTTTTTGGAGATCCTACATTTGTCGTATTTTAATTTCACTGGTTCCTTACTTATTTCTTGCTCTATTTTGTGGCGTGTATTCTATTTCTTCATGAAGTCAGGGTCATATACCTACCAACATTCTAGCTCCTTTCCCTGTCGCCTGCCTTTGCTGTTCTTCCAATGGCTCAATAAGCATGTATGGAGGGGGGGACCTCAACTTCTAATCTTCTGGTAACACTTTAGGGTCCCTTGCTGGAAATATTCATTCTTTGAGTACTGAGACCTCAAACCCAGCAGAGGCCAGAACTATGATAGACAGAACATTTGCTAGTAGTTAATTAGATGTAATAGTGAGAGAAACCACTCTCCTTTCAACTCCTTATTTGCTGAGAGGAGCTATTCTCATTTCCTTATTCTCCTGAGCATGGAGAATCAGCATCATAGTTATGGATTCAGTGTCCTGTAGTAAACATAGCACAAAGCCAAAGAAATGAAAACTGTATAATAATTTACTTTAGTCACTTAAATGCCATATTGCAAAATATCCTATTCTTTACCCTTAACCAAACTGAATGTGTGAACTAGTTGTTTACCTTGGAAGAAACTTGGATTAATTAATTTGGCCCGAAGCAAAATTAAAATGTTTATTATGCTTCGAACTCCATCATAATTGTTTTGCTTTTTTTGTCATTTAATGTAGAATAATAAGACCACTTTTTTTCCTGTGAAATTATTTTTACTTCTGGGATTGTTTTTATTCAGCTGTATTATAAGCCTTCAGATGTAGGTGAATTGGTGAAGCACACTTTAGGTAATTGTTGGAATTCATGAAACATGAGTATGGAGTAACTAGTAATAACTCAGCAGTGGTCTTTCCTGTTAACCTCCTTGCTTGTACCTGAACTCACAGTGAACTCCCTGAGTTCTCAGTCCTAGAGCTATGTTTTTGCTTTTTCACCTAAGCTATAAAAATCTCAGCGTAATTTCTGGTTTTGAAGAGCAGCCTACTTTATTGTCTTCTCTTTTTGATGTTTAATAAAAGTGCTTCTGACAGTTTCAAAATTTAAAACATCAAGAAGGTTTCTGTTTAGTTTTCAGTCGCTTTCAATACATGTTCACCAATCATCCCATATTTGCATTATTTTAAAACTGTTCCTTTTTTACACGTTTAGTGAGTTATTGAAGCTGAGCCTAACCGGGATGGTGTTGGGAGAGAAATATTCTTCCCTCTTCTTCACCTGTGAATGCACATACTTTTTAGTTGCATTTGCAAAAGGGTTTTGCTGGGTATCATTTGGGGCTGATAGAGGGTAAAGAAAATTCATGCGTGGGAACTCTGAGCTCAGATACAACCAAAGACAGAAAAATGTGGTTCCTCTTTTTATGCCAAAGGAGAGAAAATACACATCTGGAAGCAAAGGATTCTTATTAATTAAAGAACTTTATACCTACTCTGCTCAATCAAGGTCAAGACAAGATTCAACAATGAATAAGGAAAGGTATAGTAACCTCATTTCTTTATAGAACACACTGGCAACCCATCCTCAAGTGTGTTACCTAGAAGGAAAGCAAAAGTTGTCACGGCAGAAAGGCAGCATCTATGGAAACACCTGCCACAGATATTGAAGCATAAAGTGTGCAATGAGTGCTCACATAAAGAAGCTGGAGAAGAATGTGTGTGACATGTGGAGCAGCTAAGGCCAAGAGAGCTTGGAGACACTCTGTGGATGCCTTGATACCTTGCTTCACCATGGAAGGCCGAATCTGGCAGTAGAATTTGGATATTAGGATAAAGGGAATGTTATCTATAACAGACTGATATAGCCTTAAGGCATCCAGGTACATTTGGATCTTTTCCTCTACTAGTTGGTGACATAAAATTAGACTGCTGAATATTGGGAATAGAGGAATGTGAATGTTTTTTTTCCCCTTTTTTTCTGATTATATAACTTACATGTCTAACCAAATCAATGTATTAGTCATTATTACTACAGATGGGAAAAGTCTAATTTGCATTTTTTTCTCTTGGCTGTTTCCATTTAATCAGCGTGCTCCGAATTTTGCATAATGAACATACACCACTATTAAAATCAGAACAAAATCTTTATGCTCAGGAGCTTAACACGTGATCCTTTTGATCCAATACCCCATGAGCTTTTAGACATACAGAACCAAGAAAAGCAGAGATTTGGGGATCAAATATGCAATTCAGTTAAAAGCTTTTGCTAAATAGGTTTAAGTAAAGGAAGTAGATGTTGTATGTTAAATTTTGCATCATATATTTGCTTTAAAGTACCTCCTTCATTGGCTACATGCATTATCTATATTATTTTTATACGGAAATGATCTATAGTCATCTATGAATTATCAGAAAAACTCTTACTCAAAAAACATAGAGCCTTTTAGTAAGAAAGTCCTTTGGTACATTCTTCATATCTCAGCTCATAGGTGCCCTCCTCTGGGAAGCTTTTTTCGAATGCTTCTCTCTGGTTATAATGCCCCTCCTCTGTGTTCTAGAGACATTACCAAACTCTCACTACATTGTAGCTGTTGCTTTATTTCTTTGCTTCCCCAGAAAATTATAAAGTCTGGGCTGGGTCTTACGCATATGGATGACCACAATACCTAAATCTGTGTTTGTTATATGTGATAAACAAATCCCCAAGTATTTAATACATAAATGGAGTGAATGCTTTCTGACTTCTCTTATTTGATTGCTGGACACTAATGAGTTTCTGCATCTAACTTCTGACAAAATAATTATGCTTGAAGAATACCTTAGGCTTTATCTTTGAATTTTACATATATTTTGGAAACATAAAATTGAGTCATCCCTCATTCCTCAGAATAAGACAAAAAATCTCATGAAAAGTAAAATTGGAATTTGGGTAATCTACAGACGACCTGTTACTTAGTTTATGTACTGTACACATGTCTAGAAATATTACTACAATACTATGTCTCAATAGTAGCTTCTAGAAAGAAGATCATGGTGGGGTCAATTGGATTGCATGTGTAATTGAGAGACTTGTCTCAATTCTTCCCTTCATGTTGTAAACATGGCTGGTGAGTTTGCTGAGTTTGCCAATCCGACATGTATAAACAAAATTTAAAATGTTTTATAAATTATGCATAATAATGGCATTTCCTGATGAGACTGAGTTTTAAATTCAGTTTTGTGAAAGTTTAATTTAATTTACTATATTCAAAGCCACAGATGGAAAAACCGAATATACTAATTCCCATACTAAACATTTCACATATTATGATACTTTTAGATTTTATAAACTATTTGTATTTGCCTGCATTCAAAAATAGAATTAGCTTAAATTGCATCCAATAAAAATCAATTTGCTTTGCCTTTTGTAAAGAAGTCAAATAATTGTCTAATAAATCCATAATTTTCTCATCACCTGACTCCAATTTCCACCATAATATTTTCAGGGACCAATTTCCTCTATTACTATCTATTTCCTGTGATTTTATTAAAATCTATTATTGCTGGAAAAACATATGCTAATCAATCTTATATTTTCTGATCCTCTAATTAACTTTGTAACCTGTATGCAAGGTATAACTCTTCTCATATTATCCCTTTATGAATGTTCAATACCATAATGACAATGGAGATGATAATTCAAAAACAGCAAATATTTATTCAGCACCCATACATGCCAAGTGCTGTGCTAAGTTTTGAATGTTATCTATGAGCCTATGTGAAGTCAGGGTCTTACATCACAATTTTAGTATGGATTCATTTATGGCAAATAGATCCATAGTAAATATATAGGAGGTTTGCCAAATATATCATGAAAAGATAGTTTTGCTTTTTCTGTTTATAAGAAATTATTTAAGATGCTCATTATGGTGTAATTATTTTATGCTTCTCCTATTAAGAGGAAAGAACTATGTACTCTCCCCTTGGATCTGTCACTTTTCTAACCAGTGAAATATAGTAGAAGTGACACTAGGTGATTTCTGAGGCTAGGTAAGAAAAAGCCAGCAGCTTATCCAGTTATCGCTTATATAAGCTGTCTGTAAGAAGTCTTTGATGTAAGAAGTCTGAATACTCTGAAGTCAATACGCTGTGAGGGAGCCAAGGCCACTGGGAGAGATCATGTATGGATGCTCTGTTCAATAACCTCAGTGGAAGTTCCAGCTGACTTCCAGCATCAACCACCAGATATGAGTAAAGGCACCTCCAGATTGTATCAGCTCTGGCCATAAAATTATCCCCATGTATTGATGTCAGCCAACTTCCTTCAACAGTTTCCCATGGCCCTGCACAATGGACTCAAGAACAATGTGTGCATGGTGGCAGGGACAGATTATGAAGTAAGCATGAGCTAAGCAAAGTGAGCAATAAACCAACTGCAGGTAGGACCCTGTGCAATTGCGCAGATCACATGCACATGAAGCCAGCCCTGACCACAATTATGTTGGACTCATTGAGAGTATGGTCACAGGATTCACATGCCTAAGCTTTAATTCTATTTTATTAATTTTTTAGCTGCTTGACATTAGACATATTACTTAATAGCTCTCTGCCTCAATGCTTTTATTTGCATAAAACAATGATAATAGTATCTAATCTATGGAGTTATTTTGAAGAATGAATAAATTAATACATGTAAAAATCATAGAATCATGTCTGACATTAGTAAGTCTCCTCAAAAAATTAACTACTATTAATTTTATGTTAAGCAACTTCTTTTGTATTTGCAAAACACAATTGATGAATCAACTCCTGTGAACAATCCCTTATTTCACCATTTCCATAAAACAGCATCTTTTATTTGACACTAGCTATTTTTTTTTTTGAGAACCACTGACATCAGGGAAGATCAGAGCAGGCAGAGTACATGTTTACAATATTATGGGTTTATGCTAGTTTGGCATTTACTTAAGAGACAAAATTAAGATCAATCCAATCATTATTTGCTGATGACATTATATATAAAAAACCCTAAAGGCTCCAACAAAAAACTGTTAGAGCTAATAAACAAATTCAGTAAAGTTGCAAGATATAAAATCAATAAGCAGAACTCTTGCATTTCTATACAGTAATAATGAGCTATCTGAAATAGAAACTTGGAAAACAATTCCATTTACAACTGCATAAAAATGAGTAAAATACCTCGGTATATATTTAGCCAAGGTGGTGAAAGACTTGTGTATTCAAAACCACAAGACATTAATGAAGAGACTGAAGAAGACAAATAAATGAAAAGATAGTTCATGCTTATAGACTAGAAGAATGAATATTATTAAAATGTCCACCTTACCCAAAGCAATGTACAGATTCAATGCAACCCCTATCAAAATTCCAATGGCGTTTTTCACAGAAATGAAACAAATAATCCTCCGATTTGTGTGAAAGCACAAAAGACCCCAAATAGACAAAGCAATCCTGAGAAAGAAGAACAAAGCTGAAAGCATCACACTCCGTGATATCAAACTATATTACAGAGCCACGGTAACTAAAATAGTATAATTTTGTTATAAAAACATACATATAGAGATCAATGGAATAGAGAGCCACCAAATAAACCCATGTATATATGGCCAATTAATTTGTAACAAAGGAGCCAAGAATACACATTGGAAAAGGAATAGTCTTATTTATTTATTTATTTAAAAAAAATTTAAATGTTTTTATTTATTTTTGAGACAGAGAGAGACAGACCATGAGCAGGGGAGGGGCAGAGAGAGAGGGAGACACAGAACCCAAAGCAGGCTCCAGGCTCTGAGCTGTCAGCCCAGAGCCTGATGTGGGGCTCAGACTCACGGACTGTAAGCTCATGACCTGAGGTGAAGTCGGACGCTTAACCGACTGAGCCACCCAGGCACCCCAGGAATAGTTTTTTTTTTTAATTAATGGTTTTGGGAAAACTGGACACCTACATGCACAAGAATATAACTGGACAACTATTCTATGCCACATATGGAAATTCGCCAAAGTGGATTAAAGACTTAAATGCAATACCTAAAACCATAAAATTCCTAGAAAAAACATAGGCAGTAAATTCCTTGATATGGGTCTTGGTGATGGGTTTTTGAATCTGGTACCAAACAGAAAAGAAACAAAAGCAAAAATGAACAGGTGGGACTACATCAAAATAAAAAGCTTCTGCACAACAATCAACAAAATGAAAAGGTAACCTACTGAATGGGAGAGGTTTGCAAACCATATATCTGATACGGGGCTAATATCCAAAATATATAAAGAACTCATACAACCCAACAGTAAAAACCAAACAATCCAATTAAAAAACAAGCAGATGACCTAAGTGGACTTTTTTCCAAAGAAGACATATAATGGCCATTAGGTAAATGAAAAGATGCTCAACATCATTAATCATAGGGGAAATATAAATCAAAGCCACAATGAGATATTATTTCACACCTGATAAATTGGTTGTGATCAAGAAGACAAGAAATAAGCATTGACAAAGATAGGAAAGGAAACAGAAGGGTTGTTCATTTTTCTGTTCAGCTTTTTACTTGTTAAGATGGAATGGCAACTTCCAAGTTCCTTACATGCCGGACTGGAAACTGTGATTTAATTTTCACTTCATTTCTTTTTATTGTCAAATGATGTCTAGTTGTATGAATATACCAAATTTTACTTAACTATTAATCTTTTAATGGAGTTTAGGATGATTTCCACATTTTGGCTGTTCTACATAATGCTGCCAGGAACATTTGTGTACATCGTGTGGGGGGGGGGCATATATTTTAATCTCTCTAGGAGTGGATCTGTTTGGTATGTGGTAACTCTATGATTATTTTTCAGGAATAGTCAGACTGTTTTCAAAAGTAGATGCACTACTTTTACATTCCCACCAGCAGAGATAAGGGATTTGATTTCTTCACATAATCACCAACACTTGTGCTTTCTCTTAATTTTTTTTTTTAATTATAGGAATCACAGTTTGTATAAAGGAGTATTTCGTTGTGGTTTTGATTTGAAAATTTTTTTTTCTGATGGATAATGATGTTGAATCATTTTCATGTGTTTAACAGCCATTTGTATATCTATCTTTGGAGGACCTTCTGTTTAGATCCTTTGCCTGTTTTCTTTTTTTTTTTTAACATGGTTATTTCTCTTTTATTATTGAGGGATAAGAGTTTTTTGTTTTTTTTTTAATATTCTATATATGAGTTCCTTATTGTTAAGCAGAATACCAATTCTAAAAGAGGACTCTCAACACTTCTGGCTATTACATCTTTTTTTTTATGTTTATTTATTTTTGAGAAAGAGAGAGAGCACACAAGAGTGGGGGGGGGCAGAGACAGAGGGACAGAGGATCTGAAGTGGGCTCTGCATTGACAGCAGAGAGCCCAATGCAGGGTTTGAACTCAACCAAACCATGAGATCATGACCTGAGCCGAAGTTGGACGCTTAACCAACTGAGTCACCCAGATGTCCCTAGCTGTTGTGTCTTGATGTCAGAGTCCCATGGAAAACAGAACACAGTTAAGCAATGGAGGGAACACTGCTGTACTTTCAGAGATAAGAGACTGTTCAAGACTAGCCTCAGTATGTGTGTTGGTCCCCTGTGACCACTGGGTCTCTTCCTGCAGCTGATGCAGGGTCATGTGCACATGTATACCCTTCTCCATCACAGTGGGAGGACTCTGTACCCTCCTGGCAGAGGACAGATAGAACATTGGGTTGGCTAGCTGCCATATGATGCACATGTTTTGAGCAGACACAAAAGAGCATTCATTGAGCCCAAAGCAGGGAAAGATATTCCCACGCAAGGTGATAACCCTAGCACAGACTGTATGAACTCTTTATCTCTTGGTAAGGAAGTGCTCCAAGCCCAAGGCCCATTTTTATGTGGATAAGTGGAGATCTGAAGACTATTAAGACCACCTTTTGCAACCCTTATTACCTACACATTTGGTAATATTTTTTCTCTCAATCTGTGAGCTTTCTTATTACCTTCTTAATGGTTTCTTTTCAAGCACAAGAGTTTTTAATTTTGATATTGTCCAAGTTTTCTATTATTTCTTTTGTTGCCTTTCCTTTTGGGTCATAGCTAAGAAACTAGTACTTAATCAAAATTAGAGATCATTTATTATGTATACAGTTTCACCTTTCCCTGAATGTCCTATAAATGTGATCATATACTGCAAAGCACTTGCACACTGATCTCTTCCTCTTAATAATATACATTTGATATTTATCCATGTTTTTGTGTGGCTTAATAGATCTTAGATCTTTTGATTTTATCACTGAATAGTATTCCAGTATATGAATGTACAGCAGTTTTGTACCCATTCACTTGTGGAAGGACCTCTTGAATTATTTCCAGTTTTCCACGACTGTGAATAAAGCTGAAATAAACATTAGCATGCAGGTTTTTTCATGAACATATGTTTTCAGATCAATTGGGTAAATACCTAGAAGCACAACTGCTTGATTGTTTGGGGGGGACTATGTTTAGCTTTGTAAGGCAGTGCCAAACTATCTTGCAGAACATTGTTGCCACTTTACATTCCTACCAGATATGCCTTTTCACTCTTTGCCAGGAGGTGATATTGTTGGGTTCTTGTTGTAATTATTATATATATTTTTGCCATACCCATGGGGCGGTAGTGTTTTCCATATTTAGTATGTATGTATGTATGTATGTATGTATTTACTGTTGTTAATAAGAACAGGACAAGAAGCATGCTCATCCTCTAATCAAGGGTTTTCAAGTTGTGCTTCACTGCAAGTGGCCAAGTTTATGTAGGAGCTACTTCCCAGTGGTAAGCTTCTATATGGAAGAAAGCATTCACTGTAAGAGGTTTTAAAAGCCCATTCAGTAGAGAAAAGCATTCCATGAATTGTGTAGCTCAGACACAAATTCTGCTCTTTTAGTTAGGTTCTCTTCTTACCAAACCCTTAACCTTGATTATGATCCTGGCTCTTTTTCACACATTTATTTTCTATGCGGATTACAGTCATCCTTTCTAAGAGCTTCATATAATACACAGTTCACCACTGTTCATAATAGCATTCTCTTCTCCCTTGCACTCTTTTATTTGAAATGGAGTACCACTTTCACCAAGCACACACATATTTTGTGCACCTTCTAGCTTCATTCTGAACACCTTGATCGTTCCCAAACTCTATAATTTTAATTACTCTTTCTTAATTTTTGGGAGAGAGGGAGAGAGAGAAAGAGAACAGAGCACGAGTGGGGGAGAGGTAGAGAGCGAGGGAGACACAGAATCCGAAGCAGGCTCCAGGCTCTGAGCTGTCAGCACAGAGCCTGACGCAGGGCTCGAACTCACAAACCATGAGATCATGATCTGAGTCGAAGTCAGATGCTTAACTGATGGAGCCACCCAGGCGCCCCTAATATATTCTTTCTTGAAATTGCTTTTGTCCTCTTTTTTCCCCCTCTGATAGTCATTACATGTTTCTCAGAAAGCATGACAAATATTAGCTAAACTCAATAGGTCAATGGCCTAGATCTCATGATCATCTCTTCTCCTGGATATCAAGTTGTGTTGAATAAGTTTTGTGATATCTTGTAACTTAAGTATTGAGTCCAAATCTGCTACAGCAAGCTGTTCATTTGTTCTAGGTTTCCTGACCACCTGAGGGACAGAGATCCTTTCAACTGGCCTGGTCTCCTCACTCTTTATAAACTCTGGTGATTCTTGTAAAACTCATCACTGACTTAATGATTTGTGCTAGCTGTGTGTGTGGCCCAGTCCCCTCCATTAAGTAGAAGAATTGCCAAGGAGCAAAAGCAGAGATACTTGACAGATATTCCAAATGATCTCCTCCTCTTCCTCTCTCTTCCTCCTACTGTTGGCCTTTGGCCGGCCAGTCACACAGAAACAGCCTTGACATTAATCAATGGGCAAAACCATAATGCATAAGCTTAATATATCATTTTTTCTGTTAGCTAAAGCTAATTGTATTCATATTCATATTTTCAGTCTGTTATTACTCTGGGGTAGCAATTTATAGACTTTTGCTCAGTGGTCTAGAAAACATAACAAAAAAGTCCTATGTTTCTGTTTTATGCCCAAGAAATAACCTTTAGGGTTAGGATTATAATTTCTGGGTGGAATATTTAACATAATTACATTCATATTCAATAGGGAATCTTTCAGAAAATCACTGCTTGGAATGCAGTTCTATAAATGTTGTATCTTGAGCCAAATTAAACATGTAAAATGCCAACTTCTCAATCTAAGGAAAAACGTTCCCATCTGCTATAATTATATAGAATGAGAAAGATAGTGAATGTATTCGCATTTACTGAACACAAAAGAGACACTTATTTTAAGTAAAATTGTTGGGCTTTGTTGGTTCAGCTAGTGGTGTTTTCACTTAATCAGAGTAATGTGTACATTTACTCAGTGGAATGCATTAGGTAGTTAACTATATTCCCATTTTACTAAAACCTTGTAAATGCTTGTGGCCAGGAGGAGAGTGCAATCGGACATGATTCTGTATGTAATTGGTTAGAAATATCCAAATTGACAGTTTTCTTTGGTGACAGTTTCCCGGGGATTTAAATATTTCTCTGATGAGGTAAAAAAAAAAAAAAAAAAAGTAGTTTCCCTAAACTCAAAACTTGTACTTAAGGGAATTTATACTTCAGGAATTTATACTTAAATTAAAAATACTGACACATGTTCTCCAACATTTCTGAAATTCTGAAGCATTTTATGCAGTGCACATTTTTGTAAATTCTTTCTAAATTTCTTTGATAGACAATTTGTGTCCTAATAAAAGAGGAAGAAATAAAATATGATCAAATTTAAATACTGCTTACCAATGAACAAAAGATTTATGTTTGCTAGGTGAATGCAAATTATCCAGACTTTACGAAAAAGTAAGAAAAAAGAAAACAAAAACATTGCTCATCATCCTTGATGTGGGCCTCATAGTTACACACTTTCTGTATCAGAATGAAGTATGGATCTCAGAAAATCTACTCTATTTTATTCTCGATGCCACTGGCATTTCTCTTAGCAATCTTAGCTACCTTCCATAAATTGGTTTTTTTCCTACAACATCTATTTCTCTCCTTCATACTACAAAATACATTATTCATGTGTATGCCTAATTCTGTTATTGGAAAAGGTAAGTTAAATCTTAGAATTATTGATTTTACTTTGTCAGACATGTTGTTCTTTTTACTTTTTGTGACTAAAACAAAAAGATACACGAAAGAAACAAAAAGTCAATATTTCTCTTTAACTATGTTACTTTAAAAATACATTTCTGTTCACAGAAGTGCGGGAAATGAAGAAGAATTACACGAAACTGAATGTTCTAGGCTCCTTCCCCCAAGCAACTTTCCCTCACCACCATCGCTCTGCTTCTCTCTGTAAGCACCACACCTGTGTGCTTCAATTCCTCATGGCACTGCACTTACTTTATTTATTATAGTTATGAGTATGTTGTTTCCACCATATTGTTAGCTTATTAAGGATATTAGATTGTGTTATTTATGTCAGAATATGCTGTCCCAAGCATAAAAGAAAGGATATAATACTCATGGTATTTGAGGTAGACTTTTACATTAAAGAGCAAAGGGCTAAATTGTTCTAGTTTCTTCTTTAAATGGACTCACATTGTTTTTCTACGTGAAGTTGGTTTAGTGGGTGTTCTTCCTCCTACCTCAGTGTGGATGGCTTCAGAAGACCACAGATTACAAGGGGAAAAGTGCAGAAAACACAATACACATAGGTTTGGGCTAAACCAAGGAATAAATATAAAAGGCTAATAATAATAATGTTCAAAATAAAAGCTCCTATTTATGAGGTGCTTACTATGAAGCAAAAACCTGCAACACCTGTTATAAATGATACTAATGATGACTTTCTTACACACGTACTTTTAGATTGAGAACATGTCACACTACTTTCTCCTTTCTTTATTCTCCTGCAGCAGACACAGGAGCCGACTTGCCTCTGTGTCTTTGGGACTTGTTATATTTCTCCTTGTAGAAGACCTGAGTTTCCAATTGCTCTGTGCAAGCACTATAGCTTGGGGCAGAAGGGAGTAGGTTTAATTCAGGGAGATTGTTAGCCTCAGGTGCATTGGGCTGATACTGAAAGCTTCCAAGGAAAGAGATTTAGTAGCAAAGTAAGAATGGGAACTTCTGGTGGTGACTTGTGATCGAGTGAGTTTGTTTCAGTGATGGGTTAGTAAAATTAGACAATATGGATTTTTCACTTCGGTGCACCCTGTGCATGCTGCCCATCTTTACAGTTGTGTGTTTTAACTGTTACAGATTTGACGGTGACTCTAACAAATGAGACCTTGTCAACAGGTGAGAAGTTATTTTTATACAGGTGAATGGCTGTTTTTATAAGGTATTGGATTTAATAGGAACATGTGAACTCATCCAAAGTATTAGTTTGGGACTTACTGCAACTTTGAGCTATTTAAGCACAGTCATTGAAATGTACATGTGGGTGCTGAGATATATTTTAGTAACCAGGCACTTCTGAGGAAAAGTTTAGGATACCATGAAAAAAAAAAAGACTTTCCATATTTAGAATTTTTAGACATCAAAAAATGAAACAATTATTTGCTACTTTGTGTTCTTTTCTGCCCAATATGCAGGCAGGTGGAATAAATGGTTTGTGTGTCCCAGAGACCTAGTTTTTGAGGTTCCGGATTTTAGGTAGTAGACGGTAGAGTAGCTGAGTGAATTTCCATTCATTATTTGTGACCAAAGAGTGGCAAAGAGGCATAATCTGCGGGACAATTTTGAGCCAAGGGGTGATCCTTGCCTTCAAGTAGCTTGTCCATGGGCTCAAGAGACATCCATCCTCTATCTGTATGTTCAAGTTGGCTTTGAATTGTTTAGTTACATACATTTGGATGCCTGGCCATAGCTATCAAATTTGGAGTCCTAAATTTGGAAACTCGTCTTTGAAAACTAGTTTTCATTGGTTTCTAAGGGACCCATTGCAAAGGTAATATGACAACTTCATTTCAAGAAATCTGTTGAAGATTATTCTCCAGCTGAGGATTCTCCAGTGGATAAGGAAAAAACTTACTCTAAAAGGGAGGTTTCATATGCCCAAGCAATTCTGTAGCAGAATGAAGAACAGAGGAAAAGATCTGTTCAAAAGAGAGTGGATGCTATGTCAATAGACCAACCTATGCTCAATTTGGCTTCTGGAATTTCAGAAACATGGAGAGTAGAGGAGACATGAATATTCACATTAAGTGGTTTCAATATATAAAAAAGGAATGACATCTCAAGGAAAAAACAGTATTTGGGGGACGCTACCACTTCCAATTTGTAAAAATTGCCTGTAGGCAGCGATGCCTCAATTGACATGATCTAAATATTCTATATGTGATAAATAATGACAAAATTAGCAGACTAATGAGAGATTCACTCAATTGTATTGAAGCATATTGGTCATGAGCTAGATGACTAGTATTGACTGACCAAAAGGCATCTATTTCTTTTTTTAAATCTTCTACCTGTAGGAGAGAAGAGTATTACTTCAGCTTTCTTTTTGGATGAAAAGTGAGTCCAAAGAGAATAGCCCTAAATTTTGGAAGTACCTAAAAAATATGCCTTTTCTTTTTCTTTGTTTTCTTCCAAAACTGTACATCTGCTTATCCATCAGCCTGCCCCTGTATTGTTGAAACAAAAAGGAGGGGGGTGATTTAGGAGAAATAATATGGTAGGGTATTCCCAAGTAGATGAGAGAGCAACACCTCTAGAATCCAATGTATGAAGCCATTTTTTCCCCTATTTTTCCTGTATCTATTTTAACCAACCTTGGAGGGACATGTACAGACCAAAACAGAGGGAGTGAAAAAATTATGTGAAATTCAGCCCAAGACTGCCTGCTTCTCTTTAAGCTACTGATGTTGAAAATTAGAACGCTGTGTAGAAAAGAAAATGTCCATACTATTCAAAGCATCCATATAAATTAGCCATTATTTTTTTTTTCAAAACTCCAATGGCATTCTTCACAGAAATAGAAAAACCAACCTAAAAATTTGTATGGGACCACAAAAGACTCCAAATAGTCAAGGCAATCCTGACAAAGAAAAACAAAGTTGTGGGAATCACACTTCCTGGTTCTAAGCTATACTATAAAGCTGTAGTAATTAAAATAGTATGGTGTTAGCATAAGAAGACAGACCAATAGAACAGAATAGGGAGCTACAAATTAAGCCCCTACATATATAATCAACTAATATTCAACAAGGGAGCCAAGAACACCAAGTGCAACAAATGGTAATGGGGAAACTGGTAAACACATGCAGAAAGATAAAATTGGACTCCTATTTTACGCCCCTCACAAAACTTAAATGGGAATGATTAAAGAGTTAAACATAAAACCTGATACCATAAAAATTCTAGAAGAAAACATAAGGAATAAGCTACTCAACTTTGGTTGTTGTAATGGGTAGGATAGGACACCCAAAGCACAAACAACAAAAGCATAAACCAACATGTGGGACTAAACTGAGTGAAAAAACATCTGCACACACACAAAAACTCAGCAAAATAAAAAGACAACCTAAAGACTGGGAGGGAAATTTTATAAACCATACATCAGAAAAAAGTTAATACCCAAAATATATAAAACATTCATTGCACTCAATAAAAATCTGATTAAGAAATCGACAGAGAAACTAAATAGATATTTTTTTCCAAAGAAGACATCTAAAGGGCAATGAGTACATGAAACGATGGTCAACATCACTAGTTATTAGGGAAATGCAAATCAAAACCACAATGAGGTATCTCACACTGATTATAATAGCTCTTATCAAATTGACAAAACATAACAGATACTGGTGAGGATGTGAAGAAAAGGAAGCCCCTGTACAATGCTTGTAGAAATATAATTTGATTCAGCCATTATGAAGATTCCTAAAGCAATATGAAACAACATGAAGATTCCTAAAAAAATTAAAAAAGGACTACCATAAGATCCAGCCATTTCACTTCTGGGTATACACCCAGAGGAAGGGAAAATAGGATACTGAATAGATATCTTCTTTCCCATGCTCATTGCAGCACTATTCACAATAGCTCAGGCATGGAGACGATATAAGTGTCCACCAGGGAGAATGGTTAAAGAAAAAAAATATGTATATATTCAGCCAAAAAAAGGACATCCTGCCACTTGAGACAACATGAATGCAACTTGAGGACATGCTAAGTGAAATAAGTCAGACAGAGAAAAAGAAATACTGTATGATATCATTTATATGTGGAATCTAAAAAGGCCAAACTTGTATAAAAAGAGAGTAAAACAGTGGTAACCAGGGGATGATGGGGAGGAGATAGGACAGATGTTGTCTAAGGAGACACACTTGAAATTGGTAGTAAGTCCTAGAAATCTAATGCACAGTAGAGTGAATATAGACAACATTGCTTTAGTATAATCATCAAACTTGCTAAGAGACTAGATATTAATTATTCCCAAAGCTAAGAATGAATGATAATTATGTGATGTGATAGATGTGCTAATTATCACTACAATGGAAATGATATTACAATATATAAATGTATTGAATCAACATGTTGTACACTTTGAATTTATACAATGTTATATATCCACTACATTCCAATAAATTAAAAAAATAATTAAACCAGGGGTGCCTGGGTGGCTCAGTTGGTTGAGTTTGACTTCGGCTCAGGTCATGACCTTGCGGTTCATGGGTTTGAGCCCCGAGTCAGGTTCTGTGCTGACAGCTCAGAGCCTGGATCCTGCTTCCGACTCTGTGTCTTCCTCTCTCTATGCCCCTCCCCTGCCTGTGCTCTCTCTCTCTCAAAAATAAATAAATATTAAAAAAATTTAAGCCATAAATAAATATGTTTTAACATAAACACCTCTCAGATTGAGGAACATAATGAGACTGTGCCTATAACCTAGTAACTGCAAATTATGGCTTAAGGCCAAAATACTTTCAACAAAGGCATTATCTAGAAGTACATTTTGATATGGCATAATAGGAGTGGAATTTGAAAAAAAATAAGTCATTTGTGTGCATATCTAAGTGAGTTGAGAGATCTTAATAACCAAAATACGCTGGTGGACATTTTTAAGGGACTGGTTTTACATAAAAGGCAAGTAGTCCATTCCCTGTAGAATTCAGAAAGGACTCAAAAAAGAGTACTTATCTGAACTTTGAAAAGCCTGGAGAAATTTGTCCCTGACAAAAGACATAGTGAAACATAAAGTGTGGACAAAAAGGAAAAACGTTGGGAAACTTTGAAGGGCTGCAGTGAAATGAGGGGGCCGCTTTCATGAATGTTCTCATAGGCCATACTAAGGAAATTTAACTTTATTTTGAAGACCATAGGGAGTTACCAAAGGGGTTAAATCAGAAGGATTATGTAATATCAGCAGTGAACATCTCTGAGAGCGGTGTAAAGGAATGATGAAGATAAAGTCTAGAAGCAGACCCAAGAGGAGTGTTGGATGAGTTATCATGTGGTCCTAGTATGCAAAGAGACCATAGAAAATTGGAAGAGGAAGAGTATCTGAGGTTATAAGTGGCCAATATTAATAAGAATAATATCTCATCCACTGTGTGTGACATATTGAGGAAAACTAAATATAGAGGATGGGTTAGTATTCAGGAGATTCTAAGTCAAACTCTTCTACTAATTTGTTCAAAAAGGGAAATTCAAAATATAGAATTGATGGTAGCAGATTTTGAACAGAAAGAAATCTAAGTTGGAATTCAGGAAGATAAAGGTAGTAAAATCAGTTATTTTGCATTTCCTGTGTGCCAAAGGTCCCACTGGACACCTTACGTAGGTGATGACCTGAAACCTCCCATTAGCAGTATAAGGTAGATAGGCATCATCCCACCTGTGCAGATGAGAAAACTTAACTCAGTTGTTCTAAATGGCTCACCAGGTCTCATTGATCATAAGTGTATAGTAAAGCTTCCTATCGTCTATACATTCACCAGCATAAAACACTGTGGTCCTAATTCAGAAAAGTATTCCTAAAAACGAAATGACTCTATTCAGAACAATGGATTGTAGATAAATTCTATGATTAGACAGACAAGTAAAGTGAATATGCAATGCAATGTTTTTCTAAGAAATCGAAAATCTGTGAATGAGGTTCCGCTGGATCCTTTGAAATAGATTCCAAATAAGGAGGCTGAGAGAGACTAGGCAATTTTTTTTTTAATTTTTTTTCAACGTTTTATTTATTTTTGGGACAGAGAGAGACAGAGCATGAACGGGGGAGGGGCAGAGAGAGAGGGAGACACAGAATCGGAAACAGGCTCCAGGCTCTGAGCCATCAGCCCAGAGCCTGACGCGGGGCTCGAACTCACGGACCGCGAGATCGTGACCTGGCTGAAGTCGGATGCTTAACCGACTGCGCCACCCAGGCGCCCCGAGACTAGGCAAATTTTAAATGGCACACTCAAAACAGAGACCCCCAACCCCAGCTCTGTGACTCAGGTGACCAGGAGCAATACTTAAATCCTCCTGATAGCAATTTTCTCATCTTGAAATGGAAATAATCACCATACAGAATTCATAGTCCAGTTACATCGTTTAGTTTACAAAGTTTATTTAAAGCACTGACACTGAGTTTGCTGTCTACAAATATTAAGTAACATTAATGGAGACTAACAGACAAATGTCCTATTTCTTATAAAGTGCCCAATTTCAGGGCTTTTGGAAATATAATCCCCTTTCCTTTTTGTAAATTTTGGATTATATAAATCATATATATTCTGACATAACATTCTGTAGTAACAAGTAAAAGAAAAGACTGATTTTGAAGCAAAAGTGTAAAAGTAAACAAATGTACTTTTCAGGTGAAAACATCAAAAAATGGCAAACATATGGCAAGAATATCTCATATATAAAAAGATGGGGGATTGGATATTTTTTTCTAATATAAATTAAGATATTCTTTTTGACAAAGCAGATGGACCTGCCTTCTTCCGTTTTCTCTTCCTTTATTCAAACTTTCTTTTATGATACATATAGATCACAGGAATTAATCAACATAAAAAAAAATCTTGCCACTGCACATTTGTCTGTAATTGACAACAGGTTTCTTTTTATGAACTTCATGTTTACCTAAAGCAATAAAACATACTTAAAAAAATAATTCATCCAATTACTTTCATTCTTAGGATAACTTCTTGGTTCCACTTCTAGCAGATGTCAATATTTTAGTATCCGGAAACTTGGATATTTTTCGTAAAGTTTAACCCACAGCAGCTGGTGTATTCATCCAAAAGTCTGCAGCCCAGTAACATGACAGCTATCATTAGGAGGGTTTCCAGGCATCCTTGTAACACAATATTTTAGTGAATTTTTATGTTACTTGCTTTGAAGAAAATTGTAGAAGATCTTTCTTCCAGGGTTATGCATTTGTAGGATCCATAAAACATTTCAGGTGAATGTTCTTAAAATCTTCCTCAGAAGAGAAAGCAAACATTTCCTTAGTAGAAGCTGTCAGGATTAGTTAAATTGACTGAATAAAATTTTAAAGTGGTTAAATATTTATTACACACAATAGAAAGGGGAAAAGTAAAAGAAATATATGTGCTTATATGATTGCACAACAGATCAATTTGGGATATTATGAGCATCACTTAACTCTCTTATTTATTTATTTTTTTACATAATGGAAGCTTCACATGACCCTGAACACTGTATTTGACTATTGAAAACTCTGCTCGAGATTTCCTATCAATTGGGCAGAAATGTCAAATGAAGTAGATCTAATACATGCAGATATTTAAAAATTATAATTCTTTGTAGAATCATCTTTTTACCTGATGATTTCATTATCAACCAGCGAGTGGCTATTTTGCTGTCTTTTTTTTATTAATTCATTTGGCAATTATGGAGCATCTTCAGTGTCCCAAGCACCGTTTTCTGCAGACATTCAGATGGATTATGCAACCATTATTTCAAGAAAACCACAGCCAGTGGTAGAGATGACTAAATAACACAACACACTGATATCTATCTAGTCCTCACCACTCTTTGAAAATCTGTCATTTTGCTTGCAAAATAGTGGCTATCCTAACCACTTTGGTTCTGCTTTGTATTGTTGGTCCAGTTTCAGGTGGTTCACTTTTTATCCTACCCTTGCTGAGGAAGTGCTTTCCCATCCACTTTACCCTTTTGGGATTTGGAGACATTTTCTTGACTCATCTTCAGGTATGCTCCAGCCTCACTTTGAGCAAAAAGAAAACAAAGTCCCTAGGACTCCAATCTCCAAACATATGGATTTGACGGAACTGGTGCTGGGAGAGGTGGAGAAATCTTGTGAAAGGGTGCGTTTACCTGCAGTCTTAGGGCAGGCGTGAATGTTATTCAACTGGAAAAGGAACCCTTGAAAGGAGTTCTGAGCAAACAGTTCATTTGAAGAGCTCAGAATGTGACTGAAAGTTGGAGTGCCCAGAGTCGGAGGGCGCAGGAAATGAAACAGCATAATAATGATTTAATTTATTTTAGGATTGGTGTATACAACCAAAGGAAGTATTCAAGGCAACATGTCTGAACAAAAGAAAAATTTGTAGAGCAATCCAGTGAAACATAGGTATATTGTTTTTTTTTAACATAGCGATATTGTTAATGACTAAATTAAATTACAAAAGAAACAAATGAAAATGTAAGGCAGCTATTTTTAAGTCAATGTTTGATTCTTATTACATTCTTACTACAAAAAGTCTAAAAATACCAGGTGTGCAAATATATTTAAAATAAGGGTGTGCAAATATATTTTCTAGACAACAAAAATCCACATTCTATATGGAGGAAAATTGTGTTATGTCACTTTAGTTAGCATACATTAAAATATTTAGGTCTGTGTCAGGAAGACTCTATTTCTGAGAGTTTTGTGGTAGATAGAATATTTAAAAATTTACCTTCTGACTGTTTGCTAGTAAATTTTGCAGAGCTTTCATCTGTACATGCAAGCACAGAATGAAATTTCTGCTGTCAGGATTACATTGCTCTATATAGATGTGGCGAGAAAATAAAAGGTGGAGAAGATAAATAGAAGAGAAAAACACTCATCATTAACAAAGAAAGAAACACATCGTGGCAACAATAACAGGAAAGAATGAAAAGAACTATTTGATGATGAAAGAAAACAGAGGGTCAGACATAACAGGAAATTAAGAAAAAGACCACTTCTTCCATGTAATATGCAATGACCAAATTGTTTACTGAAGTACCCTCTTAAATGAAACTACACAGAGGTAAATAACAAAGTGAAATTACTTGTAGCTTTTTAAAAGGTCCACTGGGAAGCAAATAAGTGTTAACAAAACAAATCAAAAACCAAGCCTTTCCTCATGGATATTTTGTTTCATGGTTTCCTCATGACAGCCTGAAAATATATTCAGTTCCTATCTTTTTTTTTTTAATCTTTTACCATACCACTGATCAAGCAAAAGGGGTGAGAGCAGCTAAAATATTACCATCTGTTTCAAAATCTTGTCAAAATGCATCTAGGCTACTTCACTGAGCATTTTATAACCAAACCATACCAAAGCATAGTTTACATTAGATGGAGCACAGTAGGGCTTGGAAAAAATGATAGGCTGTGGAGATGCCTAGTGTGTTTGTTTGTTTGTTTGTTTGTTTGTTTGTTTGTTTTAACTAGTGAAGGCACCCAAGGTACTGCATTTAATAGAGCTAATATCAGGAAGACAGACAAATCACTCCACAAACGCCAGGAAACAACCCGTTATATATGTCTGGATTTTTGGCTCCCTGAATTCTTCTGCTTCCCGGTAGAGAGTTTTCTCTTTATACTGGTATTCACCCTGGTTAGTTGTTTGAATTTACCTGCAGTTAGGACAACTTGTATCAACTGATCATTTATTTATGTACTTTTTAATTGAAGTGCCGTTGACATAAATCATAGTAGTTTCAGGTGTACAACATAGTGATTCAACATTTATATGCATTACTAAGTGATTAATCACTTACATATTTATTTATATTTGAAGATATATAGGTAAAGGCATTTCGGATCAATCATTTGACAGCTACAGCATGTCTAACACTCTGACTCTAATCGGTATTCTTTTTGTTTATGGAAAATATATATCATCCTCATGAAAATGAAAAAGAGAAGAACGGAAAATGTTAGGGGGAAATATTTTCCCCCTAAATAACTATCATCAAATTATTTGAAACTCCAGATTAGTTTTAAAAGATCCTAAGTAAAGGTGAACAACTTATATTTATTTTTGAGTAATCTTTGTTATTACGTCATTAATGCATGCCCACTGAAGGTCTTTAGATAATAACAAATGTTAAAGCTGGAAAAACTATACAAAATCCTTTCTCTTAAACAAAGCTGTTGGTAATTTTTTGTTGTTTATTTTTTTCTCAATAATTTATTCTTTGCAACATATAATGTTGGTGTTCGTGAATATGTATATTAAAGGCTATATTTCCATTCATTGCTTAAAAATGAGATCAAAGGGGCAGCTGGGTGGTTCAGTCAGTTAAGTGTCCGACTTCAGTTCAGGTCATGATCTCATAGTTCATGAGTTTGGGCGCCGCCTTGGGCTCTATGCTAACAGCTCAGAGCCTGGAGCCTGCTTTGGATTCTCTGTCTCCCTCTCTCTCTGCACCTTCCCTGCTCACACTGTCTCTGTCTCTGACAAATAAATAAACATTAACAAAAAACTAAAAACATATATAAATAAAACCACATTTCTGGATTTCCCTTGATCACAGAAGTTCTTTTAATAATTCTGTTGGAATATATATGTATATATATGTATGTATATATATATACACATATATATATGTATATATATGTATGTGTATATATATACATAGATATATATATATCTATGTGTATATATATATATATATATATATAGACAGAGAGAGAGAGAGAGAGAGACAAGAGCCAAGAGACATAGAGAGATTTTAACCAGCTGCCAATATTTGTAAGTAAATTTTTTTATGTTCATTGTTTAGAAGTATTACTGAATTATGTCCAATATGAATTTATTTGTTTTATTCTGCTTGCTACTCCTTGACCTTATTGGATAGAATGTAGAAATTATGTAATCCTTACATCTTTGAATATATTCTCATTCATTGCTGTTTCTTCCTGTGAGCTTCCCATTGATAGATTTTAAATCTTTATTCTCTCCTCATGTCTTTCATATTTTCTAATTCTCAAGGAATACCAATACTGCTGGTCCAAAGAGTACTTTGAATAATGAAACTCAATATTATCTCCTGACTTTCACTTTTATAATTCTTTATGGAATTTTTTAAGGCAAGTGATATACTAGTTATGTTTTCATGAAACCTGTACCACCTCCTATAAACCTTGTTAATGGTATTGTCATGTAAGTTAGCCTTTCACTCATTTAGCCCATAGAATTAAATAGTTATATTGATAATTCCTTCCACATTGAAAATATTTTCCTATTTTCTTAATTCCTATTGATGATACATTGTTCAGTCCCTTATCCTTTCGTGCTTCCTTCATTGAAATAGCCTCTTAAATTATCCCTGTAATTTTAATCTAGCTCCAACTAAATCAGATTTGTCAATAGTGTGATCTCCCAGAATTACAAATAGGATTTCACCAAGGCTTAAAACCATTCCATGTCTTCCCATTATTGATAGTATCAACAGCAACAACAGCAACAACAAAATAGTATATCTTGCTTTCTATCTTTTTTTTTTTCATTTGCTGAAGCTGCCCAAATCATCCCTGTAATAACTGCTCTCCAAAAAAATAATCAAATGAACAAAATGTCACTTCCCTTAAAGTTCTTCTCCCTTGCCAAATACAGATAACTTCAGATGATTCTAGCAGGATAAAGTGATTGAGAACCATTGCAGAAATAGAGTATGGAGAAAGCACATCATTAAAGATTAAGAATTTACTTTTTTGGCTTTCATAAAGGAATGTGCTTATAAAATAAATTACAGAATATCCTCATTTCTGCCATTTACTTGGTTTATTACAGGCTTGCAACAGTAAAAATCCATTTAAGTGTAAAATTATCTTAATGAATCATGGCTAAAAAATATGTAACTAGATGTTTTTAATATCATATCTGTAATGCAATTAATAAATTGATGCTTTAGTGTCAAAAAATCTAGCTGACCATAATCTCAGAGTTGAGATCAACTCTGTCCATCTTCATTACACCAATTCAACTTGGAAAATTTCCCATCCTGAACTAATTTCTTATTACTATGAAAGGAAGTTCATATGTTGATCAATTTAAGCGTGCATAGATTAAACTCATTATATGATGGCTTTTTTCCTAAAAACGACTTCACATTTGAACCGTGTTTATATGGTTGTATTTTTTACTTCTATTGGCTAGTTGTACTAGAATGTTTATTCTTCTTTGTTTTCCTTTGATATCTTGAATTTGTCTAAAGAATAACCTGAGGTAATTCATATTTCAATGCCCACTGTAATTAGCACACTGAAATAGAATTTGAAAAGAGCCAAGAGCCATTGAGATATTATACATGGATAAAATATAGTACATAAAAATTAAGGAAATGAGGGCACCTGGCTGGCTCCATCAATAGAGCATGTGACTCTTGATCTTGGGGTCATGAGTTCAAGCCCCACCTTGGGTACAGAATTTACTTAAAAAAATTAAGGAAACAACAAACACATAGAAAATAATGTGTTGTTCATCATGGAAGAAAAATAAGAGATGGAATTATTGCATATTGTCCCAGGCAATAGAGAGGTACAAGTGGATAAAGAATAAAAAATAGTGCTTGTCTTGCTATTTTAGAGGTAATATTATACTGGGTACATAGTTGAGGAAAGTATTCTTTACATTTCTTCTTAAAATATAATTCTAAGAATCCATAAAACATATCAGTTATTCTTAATAAGCTTGCTTTTAAAGCATTGCTAGAGGATTGTTTTAGAGGAGGTCCCTTTAACTCAATCCCTAGTGTGTAACTTTTCCTCTTCACTACCATCACTCTTTTTTTTTTTTTAATGTTTATGTATTTTTGAGAGTGAGAGAGAAAGACAGAGTCCAAGCAGGGGAGGAGCAGAGAGAAGAGAGAGACCCAGAATTCAAAGCAGGCTCCAGGCTCTGAGCTGTCAGCACAGAGCCTGATGTGGGGCTCTAACTCACGGACTGAAAGATCATGATCTGAGCCGAAGTCAGACGCTTAACTGACTGAGCCACTCAGGTGCACCAACTACTGTCACTCTTTAGATTAATCCATCCTAATTTTGCAGCTGGAATGTTGCTATAAGCCTGTTAACTGTTCTTGCCACACTGAACCCATCATTCTCACTGTTATCAGCTTTACATTTCTCAAACAGAAATCTATATGTACTGTGTCTGTACCCACAAATCTCTGATATAATTGCTGTTATATAGAGGATAGTATCTAAACTCCTTGACCTGATATTTAAGGCCCCTTAATATTTGGCCTAACCTATACTTGAATCTTTATATTCTGCCACTTCTCTACTCTGTCCCAGTGGAGGTGAACTTCTAGCCATTCTTTGATGATGTTACCATGCCTCTTCTTCAGTGTACTTATTTTCTCTGCTTAAGATATCTTCTTCCTTCCTTTATCCTTCATCATTTGCAATCTGGTTCAAATGTCATTTACTCTTCAATGCATTTTATTACTAGGCAAGACGGCCAAAGAGAACATGTTCACCTTCTATGTTTTCACGACATTTTAATGTCTCTCTCTGTGTGTCTCTGTCTCTTCTGTCTCTCTCCCTCTTTACATGTTGAACTAAATATCTAGATTCTAATGCTATGTAAAACATTACTAACTTTTGTAAGATGTAACTTGACTTTAACAATATTATGAAAGCTTCCTCCTGTTTTATTTCTATCATAGCAAATGGGAAAATATGCTTTATGCTCTTTAGTTTCAAACAAATATAATTTGATAAAAATTAATTAATCTTGTTAAATCTCATTATTTGTATAATTTTCCAACTGATTCTTAGATTTGATTATGCAATGTCACCTAGTATTTATGTAATGTAAAAAATTTATAGCATTTACATCCTTCTGACACTAATGTAAGTCATGAAATCCTCGATTTTTCCCTTTTTATACATGAGGTTCTTGAGATTATATCTATTTCTTAATCACAACTGATCTAGGTCTTAGAGTATAGAGGCTCTTAAACTGCCTGGCACATAGTAGGAAATCAGTAAATGTGCACTGAATTTACTTGAATTAATTTCTCCTAAAGGACCAACAACAATTTGCAGATTAATGTAAATATAGCAGAAAGTTGTCATCCCCTTCAAAAAGCATGGTTTAAGATTTGGTGTCATTTAAATTATATTTATATTTATATATAAGGAACTTCTGGTTTATCAGACTCATGATTTTATAACTGAAGTCAAAAGTCAATAGAAATTAGATTCACTTATAGAAAATTGTACCTTTTAGAAAATGTTAAAGAAACCACCTATTTATTAAGAGATAAGCAATTCAAAGGTTAGTGCTTTCATCTTACTTACACATTCACACTTTCGTTTATCTTCACAGCAAAGTAATAACAGTAGATTTGTAGCACAAGATATAGGAAAACATTCTCATCAATCATTTATTTGACAGTGACTCCAAACTCTCTTCAATAATTAAGTGTAATCAGGGGGCACCTGGGTGGCTCAGTTGGTTAAGCGTTCAACTTCATCTCAGGTCATGATCTCACATGAGCTCAAGCCCCACATTGGGCCCTGTGCTGACAGCTCAGAGCCTGAAGCCTGCTTCGGATTCTGTGTGTGTCTCTCTCTCTCTGCCCCTCCCCTGCTCATGCTCTGTCTCTCTGTCTCTCTCTCTCTCAAAAATAAATAAACATAAAAAATATAATTAGATTTAATCTTACATCACAATTTTTTCCCTGTATTCCCATCTTTTTTTGATAGGGAAAGGGAAATGAGACTGCTATTCATTGGATACCTGCTGTAGAGGGGCTGTATGCTTGGGGCTCAGTGAATTCTTACAGGAAATTTTGGCTACAAGCATTATAGTCCCTACTCCATAGATGAGAAAGTTGAGGATTGGAAAAATTAATTTTAGTTCAACAGTTGTGATACCCCATGTATGTTAGCTTTGATTTTTCCTTTCCTTTTTCTTTCCTTTCAGCCATTCAAAACTTCTGAGTCAAACACAGAAACATTTTGTCACCTATTTCAAAATGTGCATTTACATGAGCTTGGTGGTATGGTCTTTTCTCTCTTCTCCATCTGGTAAAAACCTATTTATCCTTCAAAATTTATCTCAGATGTTACTTCTTTATAAAACCTTCCTTTGTTTAATTGGGCAAAAGTAATTTTTTCCTTTCTTTCTTTCTTTCTTTCTTTCTTTCTTTCTTTCCTTTCCTTTCCTTTCCTTTCCTTTCCTTCTTTCTTCTTTCTCTTTTCTTTCTTTCCTTCTGAACTTCCCATAAAAAAATTACACATACTTATAGTGAACCCTTTAAAATGTTTAATACAATTTTGTTTTGGGTTCTTATCTTCTCTACTAGATTGTAAGTTCCTTGAGAACAATGCCTTTATATTATTTTCTTTGTTTTACTCCCATCTGCCAACAAAGACTCCAGGACTAAAGAATCAAAATGAGTCTAAATCAAATAATCAAAATGAGTCTAATCAAAGACTCCAGGACTAAAGAATCAAAATGAGTCTAAATGAAGCACCATATTTTAGCTCTTAAATATCTTTTGACAAATTAGCAAATATTTTGATGATTCTTAATTTGAATGTTCATTGAAATCATTTGAAAAAAAAATTGAGAATGGAGATACTCCCTCCTTCATCACCCTCTCCTATACTGTGGCCATATTGTGTCGAATTATTCCCAATAGTCTATATCATATGGTGTTGGCCAGGTTAAAGATGTGCTGCACTAAAAAGTCAACACCAGGTCCAGTCTTTTATGGTTTTAATTTTACAGATCCATCTATCTATGTATAAGAACATCTCATAAGAGGCTCTTGTACAGGGAGGATCCCAAAAGGCATCACAGAAGCTAGGTACCAGACTGTTATCAGGCGTATTTTCTTTATTTGAATTATATACATAATACTCTACTTCCTCATCCTTTTAAATGTCCGTAATCATATCCTCATAAAAATATTTCTAAATGGATTCTGGATTATCTTACTTGGTGAACAAAATCATATTTGATGATACATGCATTATTTTAAACTTTATTTTAGGGTAAACACAAACGACTGTGTGTTGCTTTTTTCAGCAGGTTTTCTGCCCTTATTTTTCCTTCATCCTAGAAGTATTTTTAAGCCTTGAGGGCTCAAGTGCTGACTTTACCTAATCTTTGAAACTTGTTTACTGGTGTTGATAATGGCATTGGGATTTATATGCTTTTTGGCCAGGGGATGGGATTCACAAATCACCTTTAGGTTCCTTCAGTAATAGGCAAACCTACATTGCATTTTTTCTCTTGACATCAACAATTGGCTGGTGCCAATATTCTATTGCTTCTTTCTAAATTAGACTCTGTATTTTGTGCTGCCACATGGAACCACTTTAGCAAAAAAGAGAGGCTGAGTGAGATACCGTGTGAGGCTGCCATTTGATGAAAAAGTTGGAGGATGGTTTGAATATGGATGAAAGAAATTGTTTGCTTTGGTGATGTTTTTACCAAGTAAATATAAAACAACTTAAAAACAGGAAGAAAAACCTTGATAATGCTATTTTTATTTTATTTTTTCTGCAAGCACTGAAAAGCAAGAGAAATATTGGCAAACTAAGCAATATTTTAATGTGGTTTTAAAAGCTGCATAATGACATATTACCTTTCTGTAATCTAAATTTCAAAGGGCTGTAATGATTCAAAATTGTAATCAGGTGTTCAGAGTCAGTTTCCCTGGGATTTTAGCGCAATAAAAACAAATTCATTGGAACATGCTAGAAAAAAATGTTTAAAAGTTTTTAAGGACTTTTTTTTTTTTCTATTTTCAAAGTTATGTTTTTACTACCACAGGGACACAAGAAGAGGGCGATGGTGGTTAATCTTCCTGGTTAGAAGGGAAATCTATAACTGAATGACTGTTATAGAATTAAAATTTTTTATGCACAGACAGAAGTGAGAACAGATAATTCTCCTCTCATTCAATTGAGCATTTTGTTTACAAGTATCATTTTAAGATAAACAATTTTGTAACAGATATATAGCTTAATGAGCAAGCTAGAATTAAAACCTTCATATTACAGGAGACGTATCACCGTTAACACCAGCTTCATTCACCTAAATGACTGAACCCAGAACCCCAATTTCACTATGTGTACAGTCCAGCACTAGAGGAAGCCCAAAGTTATGAAAAGGTGATAGGTGAATGTTCAAGTCTGATTTGGTGCCTAGAACACCACACAGCATGGGTGGAAGGAAGACAGAGGAAGAAAGGTAAAGCCTCAGAACTAGTTAGGCAGAAATCATCAGGGAAGTCCCACAGGAGGAATAGGGCTCTGACTGGCAGATTCTTGATATAAAAGGAGTTTTCCAGAAACAGACTAGAGCAAGCCTACACCACACCCTAATAATTAACAGCAGCAACAGCAACAAAGGTGATGTAAATAATATGACTGCCATTAAGAGAGGATTGAGGGACTCCACATGCTATTTACATTGAATCTGTAAACTGCTCTTGGGAGATAGGCATGATTTGTCCAACTACACAGCTTGTAATCGTGAAGCTGGTGTTCCACTGTATTTCATTAGGTCCCTGAGAATTGAGAGACAGAAAATATGCCAAGAGCATTTTTAACTGTATTGGATCACAAGCTGTGATTAAACCATGGAAATGGTATCTATATATCTGTATGTCTACCTGTCATGTAATGGGAAATTTGTACTGTTAATTTTAACTCAACTAAATCAATGGCTTTAAAAATTGTTTTTAGCAGGACAAATCATGTTTAAATTTTTTTAAATATGTATTTATCTTTTGAGAGAGGAGAGACAGAGTGTGAGTGGGGGATAGGCAGAGAGAGCCTGAGCCACAGAATCCAAAGCAGGCTCCAGGCTCTGAACTGTCAGCACAGAGCCATGGGGCTCAGACTCACAAGTGGAGAGATCATGACTGAGCTGAAGTCAGATGCTTCACTGAGCCACCCAGGGTCCCCAAATCATATTTTAAATTTTTTTTTTCAACGTTTATTTATTTTTTGGGACAGAGAGAGACAGAGCATGAACGGGGGAGGGGCAGAGAGAGAGGGAGACACAGAATCGGAAACAGGCTCCAGGCTCTGAGCCATCAGCCCAGAGCCCGACGCGGGGCTCGAACTCACGGACCGCGAGATCGTGACCTGGCTGAAGTCGGACGCTTAACCGACTGCGCCACCCAGGCGCCCCCCCCCAATCATATTTTAAATTAAGGAAATAAATAAATAAATATTTAGGTTCCCTAGTTTCTGAGCAACCCCATTTTTGTCCCTATCCCCACAGCCTAGGTATCTTGTAAGCTTTTTTTTTTTTCTCTCTGAAATCAGTAAAAAATACCTGACTACCATTTATGACTTAATTATCTATGGGGCTAACATATTCAGGTTTTACTAAGACTGAGGCACAGGTCTGTTTGCCCTGTCAGTGGATTCTCTGGCCTCTAACATATATTTCCTGACTTCTCCTTTCTCTCTTTTTAACCCAAACAGGAGTTAGACAGGCAGCTATGCATAATTATAGTAGATATTTTGAACATATTTTACAGGTTTCAGATGCATTACCAGCACTATCTTTAAGAAAGAAAAAAAAAGATATCCATCAATGAATTTATATTACCAAATATCCTGTTTCTTTTTCAAATTTCACATTGCACACATGAGTGCCTTTGCATTGGCATGTAGTTTGTTTTCTTCGGAAGGGTGGGTTTAGATGGAGATGGAAGAAGAACAAAATTCTGTATTTATTGACAAGGCAGAACCACTTTGCTCATCATAGAGCTCATTTTCTTTCTGTTTATTAAGAAACTTGGTTTATTCAGAGACATTTGAAAATAGGTTATGTCTTCTCATGGTGACATAACTGATCTTAGTGGTGGAACTGATGATATCTAGTAAGTGGTATAAAGAATTGTTTGATTCAATATGTTTTTATGAAACCAAGTCCTTCCTTACATTTTAGTTCCTGGCATTCTTCTGTTCTACCGATTTGTCCCCTAACCTTCCATCTACTTTGATTTGCTCATCTTCACTTGGACTCTCTTGTTATAGTTTAACTTAAAAAATCCCACAATCTTTAAAAAAAAATTTAATGCTCCTACATTCTTCAAATCTCAAAATTTTAAAAAAAGGTTAAATGTGATTTCTCTATACCTCATTTTGCCATATTAAAGGTTTCTTACACTTTTAATTTATTCATTTGTATATTTATTAAATCTTACACTTTTAATGTTTGCTTGCTTTTTTGCCATTTATCTCTCGTTGTTTCTATTTTTTTATCCCCTTACAAGATCATTTGTAAGACTCATTAATTTTTCACAGTATGAACTATATGGCACATGTAGCATATTTTAAATTAATATTTTAATAAATACCAATTCATAATATATCAATACTTATATATGATAATTATATTAATATTCAAATTAAAATAAAAGTATTTATTTTTAGATAAATAAAAAGTATTTATTTATAAATAAATAAAAAAATAAATAAAAATAAATAAATAATAAAAAAATAAAAAAATAAATAAAAATAAATAAAAAGTATTTTTTATTATTAAATACTAATATTTAGTATTCGATGTATATTATTTCTTTCCATTTAAAATTAATAGATTTTATTAGGAATATAGCTTCTTTTATTTTGTGGATGCTATCTGAACTAACATTGTCATTCAACATTAAATTGTTTCTATCCACTCCAATTATTCAGCTTTGCATTTAATTTGACTTCCCACCTGTTCTTAGCTAGAGTTTTTAGCTATCATTGCTTTAAAAATTGTGATCAGTGTACAAGTGAAAATGTACTCCTAGTAGCCAAAGGCATGATAACACACAGTTCTAGTAGGAAAATACATTCTCAATAATTCCCTTTCTATTTTATAAAATTTCCACATATTCTTATGTGTGAGTTTGAAGGGTATGTCATGGGTTTAGCTATTGTTTCTACTTTTGGATATAATTCAACCACCTGAATATCATTATCAGAGATGAAGGGAACCATGAAAAGAATGGGAATAAATTAAGAAATAAATCTGCCCTCATCCTCCTTCCAGTTATAAACTTTTATTCCTTTGGTTCTAATGTGTGTGTGTGTGTGTGTTTTCTCTTTCATTTTATCAACTATAAGCTCTGTCTTTTATGTAATGGATGCTTACTCTGTGATTATAGAATTCTCAGATTTATAGCACATATGACTTAGCAAAAGCAACTGCAGTATTCTATGGGTCTGAAACACTATCATTTCAAAGACAGTAATGTTTTATTCCAAAATGACTGCTTACTACCATAAAGTAAGTGGCAAGGAAATAGATTTTTTTGAAAAAAAATCAGTCAAGTGTGAATATCAAGTTTATCAAGTCCTCAAAGAATAACAGACTCACCTACCAACTTTAAAAAGAAGATTAAACAGCTGCTTATTAAACATGGACTGTATGATATCTTTCTCTACATTATTTCTATGTCAGAAAACATTCCTAGAGGACAAATAGTATTCTCTTCCTCATATAGATTTAAAAAAAAAAATGAGGTTAGTTTAAAGAAATTCCAGGTGTATATAACACAAAAAATGCAAATGCCTTCCTCATGCCACACTCTGATTAGAATTAATGGCTTACATTTTTCTAAGATAAAACAGAAACTATAAAAGTTTAAAACCTAATGGATCATTTAATATAGATGAATGCCCAAAGAAAAAGAATATGTAATACAATCATCTAGAAATCTTGAAGCTACATATGACATAGTTTTGAATTGTATTCTGTGAGATCAGGTAGGCAAAGAAAGAATATTTTGTGTTTTTTTTTCCCCATGATGATTTCTAATTTCTCTTGTAAACCTTTTTCTGCCGAGGTTGCAGAAACTTTCCCTGTTACTGCATCAAAACTCTGATAAGTTAAATGCTGAGTCAGGTGGGAGAGGGTTTCATAGGGTGCTTGACATCATTCAAACACACTGGCGTTGACTGAGATGAACTTTGTCTTGTTGGTTTTGTGTGTTTTCTCTCTTGGTTTTAACTATTCCATCCTTTGTTTCTATCTCAGTAAGCCTTGGCTACTCTATGGAAATTCTCTGATGCCCCCTCACATTACTAGGTAAGACCTTTTGCCACCTCTGTGTAAGTGAAAATTACCCTACTGCTCTTTTACCTCCTGGAGCTCCACAGAGTTTTATAAAATCATTACCGAAACTTCTAAGCAAATATACTAGGCAGTAATTTCTGTCTTGTTTTTTTTTAACCCATATTCTCATTCTTCATGGTACATGCCTACATGTTAAGTTCTCAGATCCAAATTTATCTGATTCAATCCAAAAGTTCTATCTGTTAGTTTTTATTTTCTCCTTTTCTGCTCAAGGCTCTGCCTTTCCATCTCTACCTTTTCACATTTGGCAAGTTTTCTAGTCTCAGTAACATAGTGAATGTTTTCTCTAATCTCAGTGAATGTTTTATATATGGAATCTCCATAATGCCAAACTATTTGAGAGCCATAAAAGTTCTTTGCTTTCTCCTTTATTACCCCTTTCCTAAAGAAACAGACACAGGAAGCTTTGTTCACTAAGTAGTTGAAATTCCAATTGTACAAAGAACTATGGGGTTGAAAGAAACATAGGATTAATATTTTTAAAATACTATGTTCCCTGAGAGGAAATAGGAAAAAATAAAATTGGTTGTGAACACGGAAAATTTGGTCTTCCATATCTATCATTAAAAATGCCAGCTTGCATAATGATAATCTCTAGATTTCCACATCTCTGAAAGAGACATAATCATTACTTTGCTCCATCCATATATAGTTATTATTCTGTCCGCAACACCCCCCCCCGGCACTTCTTTCCTAGAAAGAATTTGTTAAGATTATAATCATTTTATATATGTGTCCACTACTTTTTTTTTTTTTTTTACTCATTTCAGTCCAATCTAATTTAAGTTTCATGACATTATGAAGTTTGTCTTTTTCATTACAATGACCTCAGTGTCTAGAAGGGTTCCAGGAGAGTAATCAGAATTAGTTTTTCCATACAAGACTAGTACTTTTTCCCTCATATATACGACCTTAAAATCAGAGAAATTTATGGATATTTCATCCAGATGCTTGTTCTCATTATTTTTATTTTGCTACTCCAAAACTACTCTCTAGCCTTCATTAGAGTTCTCCACCAATCAGGATTTTACTGAGATAGACAACATCAACAGATTCCCTAGTTATCTGCCTTCTAAGTGGATTCAGCCATTGGCGGGGGAGGGGGGGCTTCACAAGAGATTCAAGGTTGAATAAAAAGTGAGGGCAGAGTTTAATTCCAAGAACTTCCTCTTAGTTATGTTGTTGGAATTTGGTGGCATTCCTCAGTCGAGCGCCACAGTTTCTTCAGGTGGCTCATTCTACAGAGCTATTCTAGATTCTGGTAACCTGAGCTGCTTCTTTGATTTCTTAGATCTAGAATAGAAACTGTTCCTTTTGTAGTTACCCCTAAGGGTCTATGCTATTCCTTATAGTTTCTACGTTTATCTTTGAAAATGAACCCTTTACTATACTCCCCTCAAGGTACCTGATTTGAGTGCATCACATATTCCTTGACAGATCTTAAATATGTCACTGAACCTCAGTTTTCTCATGTAATAAATACAAATCCTTGGTCAGATAATCTGTGAAGACACATCTTGCTCAGAATTCTCTTTGATTCTTATGATGAGTACCGTCTAAGTCAAGGGATACAGAAAATGTCAACCAACATAAGGACATGTGGGTATAAACCAGTAAAAAAAATGAATTTTCAATACTAGTGTGAAAAATGAAATCATGAAAGCATGTTCTCATTACTAATTTATTTCAGAAAGCAAGATCAGTGGCAAACTTTGTCAAATGGTCAACCATATTGAATCTACAAATTATTTTAGATAAACAAGATCTTGAGGGTTGATTTGAATCAGTCACTGGAGTATTATTTCAATGATCCATTTAATTCTAATATATTTATATACCAGTTATTTATTTCATATCAGTACTGATATCAGGAAGAATTTAGTTTTTTACAACTCTTAGTAATCCTACATAATTTTGTGCCTTCAAGTTTTCCTTGGTGCTCTAATAATTTTCTAACTTAATTTCCACATGGCATCTAAATTATTTGTGGACTCGAATGTGTATGTGCTTCAAAACACATAAAAATATATTCTACAGATTTAAAAAATAAATTTCTGGCTCTATAAATAAAACAGATTTAAGGGGCCCCTGGGTGGCACAGTCAGTTAAGCGTCCGACTTGGGCTCAGGGCATAATCTCATGGTTCATGGGTTTGAGACCAACATTGGGCTCTGTGCTGACCGCTTGGAGCCTGGAGCCTGCTTCAGATTCTGTGTCTCCCTCTCTCTCTGCCCCTCTCTTGCTTGCACTATCTCTGTCTCTCTCAAAAATAAACATTAAAAAAAAACAGATTTAAGAAGCTTTTTATTAGCAACATTAAATCTTATTATGTGTAGAAAGTATTTCTTAGTATCAAAAATATGATGGTTAGAAAATTAAAAAAGAAACATTCTATGGACAATTATGTTCTTAAATGTTTAGTAAAAGTTTAGAAGTTTACTCTGGTTGGAGGTATTTGGCCTTATTTACACTGGTTGAAGGTATTTGACTCATTTACCATATGTAAAAAAAATAATAATAATAGTGCACATAAATGTATTATGAGGGTTGATTGCAGTAATATATGTACAATACCTGGAAAATCTAAGTTCTCTTTAAATATTGCTGTTATTATTGTTTGTGTTATTGTTTATTTGCATTTTCTAAAGTCTCTAGAGGAAGAATATGTTGTTTTTATAAAAATAAAGAATACATTTAAGAGCTAGTCTCTGTCTTCAGGCCTTGAAATTCTTTTTTTTTCCTTTTAAATTGAAATACAGTTGACATACCATATTCTATTAGCTTCACCAATACATCATAGTGATTTGATATTTTCATATATTATGAAATGATCCCCATGATAAGTCTAGTTGATATTCTTTAATTTAAGGTGATACTGAACATTTAGAATGTTTAAATTTGCTTTAGACAAAATAGATCTGTCCCTTTTTTCTAAAGAGACAAAAACAATGAATTCCCTTTCATTCACATAGTTTCCTCCATGTGAATTTTTAGAGAAACATACACTATAATTTGGAACTGGAGGACTGAGAAGTATCACGTATATTACAGTACATTTTCAAGTCATAAAATACAATGAACTCATGAACATTATACAAGTGGTAATTGCAAAGCCAAGATCACTCAACCATCACATGGCCAAAACCTTATTAAACCAATTTAATGTTTTGACTACACAATTCACATTTCAATTATTTTTTTTTCCTATAGGCATCTTCATTCGTCTTCAGAACTAGTAACATAAATTGCATATTTTGATCTTCATTGATTTTTTTCAACAAATGAGTGCATATTTACATGCCATTCACAAAGCTAAAGTCCTACCTTAGAAGCAATATTCTGCAATCATAGAAAACTAGATCACTCTCTCTAAGTGACAATCCATGCTATTGGGATCCATGCACCTGCTATGCCAGCACTGAGTTGCTGATTACTAAGGCTAGCGTACATCAGGTTGATCTAGTTACTTGTGCATTTAATGTACAATCTGCCAGCAACAGAGACCAACTCTGGGCTTCCATTATGGCACCATTTCTAAGGGAAGCTAACTGGCCACTTGAGTATAACTTGACTTTATTCAGCTCTTTTCCCAATGGGAGAACATTACCTTTAACTGCTATCAAAGAGATGGCAAAATGAATTCTAGTGTACATACTTTGGACCCCTTATAAGCTATAGCTACTCAATGTAAATTCAGATAACATCAATTCTACTCCTCTATTAAAATAATAGAGTTATAGGAGTTCCTGGGTGGCTCAGTTGGTTAAGTGCCTGACTCTTGATTTCAGCTCAGGTCATGATCTCATGGTTTGTGAGTTCAAGCCCCACATTGGGCTCTGTGCTGACAGTGTGGCACCTGCTTGGGATTCTCTCTCTCCCTCTCTCTCTGCCCCTCCCATGCTTGCACCTTCTCTCTCAAAATAAATAAATAAACAACCTTCAAAAAATAAAAACAATAGAGTTATGCAAATTTGTGTGGAAAGAATAAGAAAGTCTCCACAAATCCAATGATTTATTTGTTCTCATAGGAATATGTGCTCCACTCACATGGATTCCTACATAACCTTGCATCAAACCAAGAAATCCACTTAACACAAGTGAGGTATAGGAGTACAACCATGATCATGAACTTGACTGATCACAACACTTACTACACTATTCAGCAGCTACTATCTTAGTAGAAAGATGGAACTGCCTGCTAAAGGGACAGCTGAAGTTCTACCATTGAAACAATATTCTGCAAAGATGGAAAACCATTCTGCAGGAAGCAGTATGTAATTGAATCAAAGACATTTATATTATGCTATGTCCTAAATACAAACAAAACATGGTTTCAAATGCAAAGGGGTAGATGTACCCATGGCAGCATTTACCACCACTCTTAATGGACCATTAGGAATTACTTTGCCACCCATTTCACAACCATGGACTTGGCAGCTTCTGGTGTGCAAAGGAGCCATACTTTTTCCAAGGTACGTAGTAAGAATTCCATTAATTGATAAGGTGTGGCTGATGCCTGTGTACTTTGGGCTCCTCCTGTTCAGGGACTAGCGGGCAAAAAGAGAAGTTGTCATCTTGGCAGAAGAAACTCATCATCAAGAGCCTCTTGTATGATGGAAACAGAAAGTAATGTGTGTGGATCCTAGGCTTTTCACTTGGATGCATCTGGGTACTCCCTTGATGGGAAATGAACAAATTTAGCAATCCCAGTCATAGCAGTACATGACAACCTAAGACTCAACTCCTCAGGTATGAAAGTCCGAATTAGGTCACCAGATAAGCTAGCTGGGGTAAGTGGAATCTAAAATGATTGATGGGAAAGTTGAATGATGAAGATTGATTGGGGTCTAGAAACAAACTACAGGGGACAAGAATACAGGGTTTTTTTTTTTGTTTGTTTTTTACTCACTAAGGTTCCTCTTGTCTTTTTCTTCTCAGAAAAAAAGAGGCACCAGAGTCTTGGAGGAAGCGTTTCCTAAATTTGGAGAGAAAGATATGACAAGCCTCAAAGTGAACTTCAGTAGACACAGAGGTCTGCTAAATTCCCAGTTTAAAGAAGTATTTGTGCTCAGGTGTAGGAAGTGAGGCAGCAGATAACTTCCTTCATGGCCTTCCTTTGAGAGCTGATTCAGTTCTGGAGAGTTGTCAAAGTGGAGTAATTTGCATCCTTTGAACAAGGAGGATTGAATTGTCCAGTATTTTAGACCTGGATAGAATACTGAAGATATATATCTATATCTATATCTATATCTATATCTATATCTATATCTATATCTATATCTATATCTATATCTATATCTATCTATATCTATTCCAGAGCTCCTCACCAGATTGAGTGAGGCTTTGTTAGACTTCCACTGCACTTTGGTTTTGGGGTCTTTGTGGTTCCATACAAATTTAAGAATCATTTGTTCTAGTTCTGTTTAAAATTCTGTTTGTATTTTGATAGGGATGGTTGGTCGCATCACAATTCCAGACTTCAAGTTATATTATAAAGCTGTAGTAAACAAAACAGTATGGTACTGGCACAAAAATAGACATATCTATATGGAACAGAATACAAAGCCCAGGGAAAAAACCCACAATTGTATGGTCAGTTAATCTTCAACAAAGGAGGAAAGAATATGCAAAATAGTCACTTCAAGAAAAGTGTTGGGAAAACTGGACAGCTACATGCAAAAGAATGAAACTGGACCACTTTCTTACACCATACACAAAATAAACTGAAAATGGATTAAAGACCTATATGTGAGACCTGAAACCACAAAAAACCTAGAAGAGAACACAGGCATTGTCTCTCTGATATCAGCCATTGCAACATCTTTCTAGATATGTCTCCTGAGGCAAGAGAAGAAAAGCAAAATAAACAAGTGAGGCCACATCAAAATAGCAAGCTTCTGCACAGCAGAGGAAACAATTAACAAAACTAAAAGACAACCTACTGAATGGGAGAAGATATTTGCAAATGATATATCAGATAAAGGGTTAATATCCAAAATATATAAAGAACTCATATGACTCAACACCAAAAATATAAATAATCTAATTAAAATGGGCAGAAGACATGAACACACATTTTTCCAGAGAAGACACACAGATGGTCAACAGACACATGAAAAAATGCTCAACCTCACTAATGATCAGAGAAAGGCAACTCAAAACCACAACAGGATATCGCCTCACACCTGTCAGAATGGCTAAAATCAAAAACACAAGAAGCAACAAGTGTTGGCGAGGATGTAGAGAAAAAGGAACCCTCGTGCATTGTTGGTGGTGAAGCCACTGTGAAAGACAGTATGGAGGATATTCAAAAAATTAAAAACAGGGGTGCCTGGGTGGCACAATTGTTTAAGTGTCTGAATCTTGATCTTAGCTCAGAACATAATCTCACAGTTTGTGAGTTTGAGCCCCACATTGGGCTCTGTGCTGATGGCGTGGAGTCGACTGCAGGTTCTGTCTCTCGTTCTTTCTGCCCCTCCCCTGTTTGTGCTCTTTCTCTCTCTCTCAAAATAAATAAATATACTTAAAAAAATTAAAAAGAGAACTACCCTATGATTCAGTAATTGTGTTACTGGACATTTACCCAAAGAATACAAAAACATTAATTTGAAGGGATATATGCGCTCTTATGTTTATTGCAGTATTATTTACAATAGCCAATCATGGAAGCAGCCTAATGCCTATTGATAGACAAATGTTAGAGAAGATGTGGTACATATACAATGGAATATTACTCGGTGATAAAAAAAAAAAAAGAAATCTTGCCATTTGCAACATCATGGGTGGATCTAGAGAGTATAATGCTAAGTGAAATTAGCCAGGCAGAGTAAGAAAAACACCATATGATTTTACTCATATGGGGAATTTAAGAAACAAATGAACAAAGAAAAAAAACAAAACACAGACTTTTAAATATAGAGAAAAACAGAGGCTTACTAGAGAGAGGTGGTTGGGGTGATGGGTGAAATATGTGCAGGGGATTGGATCTAGAGAGTATAAAGCTAAGTGAAATTAGCCAGGCAGAGTAAGAAAAACACCATATGATTTTACTCATATGGGGAATTTAAGAAACAAATGAACAAAGAAAAAAAACAAAGCACAGACTTTTAAATATAGAGAAAAACAGAGGCTTACTAGAGAGAGGTGGTTGGGGTGATGGGTGAAATATGTGCAGGGGATTAAGAGTACACTTCTCTTGACAAGGACTAAGATATGGCATTGCTGAATTACTATATTGTACACCTGAAGCTAACACAACACTGTGTGTTAAATATACTGGAATTAAAAAGATTTTCATATGATTCATAACATAACATATAGAAATGTTGATCACTATGTTGCATACCTGAAATGGATATACTATCATGTATCAACTATACTCAAAAAGTTTTCTTTGCAGTTTTAAAAGAAACTATATTTACCAATAGATATTTAAACTCATTTTTGTTTGATTTATTTTTTTTAATTTTTTAATGTTTATTTATTTTTGAGAGACAGAGAGACAGAGCATGAGCAGGGGAGAGGCAGACAGAGAGGGAGACACAGAATCTGAAGCAGGTTCCAGGCTGTGAGCTGTCAGCACAGAGCCCGACGCGGGACTTGGACTCACAGACCACGAGATCGTGACCTGAGCCGAAGACGGACGCTCAAACGACTGAGCCACCCTGGCGCCCCTAAACTCATTTTTGTTTTAAATCACCATCCATCTCTATGAGAGATGCACTTCCAATACAATTTTGTTTATTTCTTAACAAGTATTTATAAGCATTTCTAATAATTTTGCTGTCGTGATCAAGTGTGTACTACTATTACTTTTAGTTACAAATTAAACTTTAACAAATACCACTTAAGCCTATAAATAAAAAAATCAATTTTGATCCACGTATAATAAATCAGGACACATGTGGAAATTTTCTTTTTCCATTTGTGGTCACTATTTCACAGGAAACAGAAAACCCAAACAAAGTCCAAGGAATACAGATAAATATAATTTGGACTTTTAATAAAGAAAAAATAAATGTATCACAACTCTACTTCTAAAACTATTATCCAAGTGCATAGTGAGCCACTAATTGAAAAAGAAAAATCCCCAAAACTTTATTGTTTCTACAGTAAACATACAAGTATGGAGGCGGATGAGAACAAAGGAAAATGTAGGTCAGATACTACTTGTTTTCTGAAAATCAAAATATAAAACATAGGGCTAATTTTAATATCTCTTTAAAAACAATAATTTATTTTATTTTATTTTATTTATTTATTTTTTTATTCAACGTTTATTTATTTTTGGGACAGAGAGAGACAGAGCATGAACGGGGGAGGGGCAGAGAGAGAGGGAGACACAGAATCGGAAACAGGCTCCAGGCTCTGAGCCATCAGCCCAGAGCCTGACGCGGGGCTCAAACTCACGGACCGCGAGATCGTGACCTGGCTGAAGTCGGACGCTTAACCGACTGCGCCACCCAGGCGCCCCACAATAATTTATTTTAACAAACATAAAAGTTTTTAGTAAGTTTTGAAAATACAATCACTTATAAGATATTCTTCTTTAAGAAAAGTTGGAAAATAAGAAAAAACAAATTTAATTCCAGACAGTAAAAATTATGTATCTTACTTTGAAGAAAAAAGTAGTTAAATGGAGTAATGCTCATCTTATGCTCTTTTCGGTTATTGTAACTAAAATCTTGGAAACACTTTCTGTGTTGACAACTGTGGGCATAAATAGTCTCTGTTTCAGGATACAACATGGAGAATTCTGGCATTTGTGTGTAAATTCTCTATTCTTTCTGTGAGGGGAGCCAAATGTACATGCAAAATTACAACAGACATAATATGCATGAGGCAAATAGTTGCTGAAGGAACCTGAATGAAGGCATAATAAGACACTGTCAGGACCACTGGAACTGAATGAAATTATGCAGTGGTGTGAAAACTGGCCTGTGTGTCAGAGAGTTCATGTAATTTACTTGAGCAGAGCTAAATATGAACAAAATAATGCAGTATGAACTGCATGGGTAAATGCTAAGGGGAAACTCAGTAGGAGAATTATGATTTTAGTTGGGTTAATTAGGTGAGAATTCTGAGTAGATGGGTTTTTAGAATAATTTTACAACTGGACAGAGAAAAACAAATCAGAAGGTTAAAACGTAAAGTAGGTTCTTTCTGTTGGCTCCTTGAAGCAAGGGCAAAGAAAATGAAAGTCCTTAGTACTGATGCATCACAACAATCTTAACCAATAAATACTGAGTCCAAACATACTTTCTTTTCCTTATGCTACATAATACTAGAGACAGGTATGATTTCCTCATCCTGTGCTAAAATAGTACTGACAACAGACAAATATGGCTGAGTGTCTTGCTTTCAGTAATATTTGCTCCTGTAAGATAATGGACCAACTAAATTAGTTTATTTATCAAAAATAACAGATGGCTTATCAAGACTTCTTAAGAACCACACCTTATTGTGTACAGCAATCCAGAATTATTATGCACTAAACTATGGCCAATTCCAATCAGCTCTCTCTTTTGCAAATTTCACCGTAAAATCACAATCTTAGGTATAAAACCCTGGGACATCTCCTTTACATCCACATTTTAATAAACTCAGTTTTATATGTTCAGCATCTTTTTCTGGAGCATTTTGGAAATGGATAGACAGTAATCTGAGGCTAGGCAAATTATCTTGTTAATAATTATGTTGGTAAACCCACCATATTCTAAGAAGGAAAACAAAACAAAACTAAACTAAACTAATGAAAAAGGAAACCAAATAATTTTCCATATAATCTTTCTAGTTATTTAATAGTTCAACAAGGTACAGACATTTGCTTGAGGCTACAAGCAACTCAGACAAAAAATAGTTATGTTTCATATTTGTATTATCTACTGTCAGAAAAGAGGAAATTTAGTATAACAGGAAAACATAATGTAGGAATAATGAAAGGAAAAACAAGACCTTACAGAGATGGCTACCTATAAGGCTGACCAACTGCTAAAATTATTGCCATACTTTATACTCCTAGTGTGTTAACACACAAGGTTTAAAAGATAGTATATGTAAAATTTTACATTTATGTCATGATAGACAAGAAAGGACTCCATATGGAAATTACATGTTTGGTGAGATAAAAAGAACCAATCACTGAGTGGCAGTAATACAGCCGTGGCTCATAATTCCACAAATTTATTACCCTAGGCAGTTAGTGTCTCACATATGAGGAAATAAACAACTGAAATCATGAACTAATATTAATATCCTAGTGATAGTTGCCCAGGTTAATTCACAACAAAAACACTCCTTGAATTTTATATTTCTACTTTTACAAATTGCTGATATTATATACTTACATACAGACATTACATATTATATATTACATATGTTTAATAAGACCATTTGTTGTGTATTTAAAAACAAGAATAACCAGACCAACTTGAACTCTAAGCTTCATGCTAGCACAAGACAAGGAAACCAGTTAGGGAAGTAGAACTTCACTCAGGCACCTTTCTATTTTATTATCTTCTAAGCAGCAGAAGCTAGTTAATGTCTCTGTTGCCACCCCATTATTAAAGGCACCCAGGTAATTCCTTCTGGGTCCACTTCCCTCCATATGACTTTATGATTCTGTTCATCTACTGATAGAATCTCTTCAAGTCAGATCCCTGTGTTCAAGTATCTGATTCATTTAAGTATCATATTTCTTGGGAAATTTCATTAAAACTCATAGATGCTTGATGCTGAAGAAGAAAAGAAAAAATCTCCTTTGAGAAATTAGTGTCAAAAACCTGTTCCATAGATGTATAGTATCCACTGTAGAATTATCTCTATTAAGTCTGTTTTTGAGGGATCATACTTTGTTCATGCTTACAGATAATATAGAAAAGTTAATATAAATGCTATTTTGACAACACAGCATACACAGATTTCTACAGATAACATTCCAATGAACTTAAATAAAACACACTTACTAAGAACTAACAGGAACAACATACAACCAAGTGAGATCCATAATTATACTGATCATGGGAGGTAAGACCCACTAAGGAGAGCAGAACACTAAGGAAATAAATCCTAAGAATAACAGTAAACATAAATAGACCCTTCCTCTCAAGGATTTAACTACCTGGCTCAAATCTGATCAATTTCTGATCGGATTCAGGTGATCTAGGATTATACAGCATAATGCCTAGGTGACCAACAAACGCTAATGTGAATTCTTTCTGGAAAAAAAAAAACAACATCATTTGGTTATTATGCTTGCTTCATTTGTTTTGTACACAGTCTGTGTACAAAGGCACTCTGTACCTATTTAGCTTTTGGATCTCCTGATGAGATGAAGGGTATGTGCCTGCTGTAAATCCTGACTTGTAGCCATCTGTAAAGCTACATAAATGTAGCATTAGATCAAAACCTAATTGTGTCTGATGAGTCTGATGGCAATCTGAAAGCCCAAGTGTATGTTGTGTTGCCGCAGTTTTTATGGGAGATTAGACAGAGGTGAAGCTAGAATTAGTGATAGATGTGGAAAAAAATAGAACAAAGCATAAGTGAAAAGAGAAAGAAAATACAAAAGCCAAGAGATGTGGGAAATACAGAGAAAGGGTTTAATATTTAGATGAAATTTCAAAGAAGATAAAGAAAAATTGTATTATGGCTACATTTCTTCAGCTGTTGGGCACTGACTATTCATCTTGTTCTTTAAAATGTGAATACTACTTATGCATACATTTGTAGTTATTTCATATCTAAAACTAATAATTAAAATTTAAGACCCCTGTCCTCTGGCAAGTCACACAATCTAGGATAGAGTTTCTTAATTAAACTTAATAATTATTTTTATCACTTTTCAGGGATTGTATATAATTTCTGAAGAAAAAAATATATACTCCCATATAGTGGACATTTTGAAGATAACTTAGGGAGTCATGTTCTAAAAACACCTCATGGAACAGTAATAGCAGTAAACACAAAATGGAATTGCAGGTTTTAATTAGGGGTGTTGGAGAAAACTGAAAATTGGAGGTAGGAATTCATTCATTGGCATGACAGGCCCTTGATAAATCAGACCTTGAGAAGTAGATGTAGTTATGCCACGTACATAAAGGGGGAAAGTATTTTTAGTTAGTAGATATACACTATAAGTTGTATATTTGTATCTATTTATAAATTACATCAAATAAACTGGCATTTGATATCCACTAAAAGTACCTTTAAGTACTATATTAATCAAATCTTTTCCAAAATCAAAAGAAAATATAGTAAGAATTAATATAGTTCAAGTCTACTTGCATAGTTTGGCAAAACTGCAATATTCCTAATACATTATATTTAAATTTTTTATCATATATAATTTCTTATTAGTTGCAGTCTAAAATGCACCTCTTTCCAATATCCTCACTCTAGTGCTTTGAATCATAATTACCCCAGAGCTGCTAATCAAGTCTGAGTTAAGGCAGAAGGGGAAGATACTTAGGATTTCCACTTCACATGAGAACTCATTAAGTATTTTTGCAACAAGTTGTCTAATTAAACATTCTCTAAATCATTCTGATCAGCAACGATACATTCTTTATTTTTAGCTATGCCAAATGCCCTGGGCATTAGAGTAAATGTAACAAAAGTTAGAATTACTTTCTGTAACATAAAAGCAAAATTAATTAGTTTAAAAAGTTGTTTATTTTATTCATCAATATAATTAAGGACTTGTCAACTCATGTAGTTCTCCATCTCCTCAGTGACGAGCATTAGCATTACGTATCTTCCAGCAATTTTTACTTAGTGACGGTCATTGTATATAGAGAAGTAAAACTGAAAAGCAGAGGGCAATTATAAATACGAAGGTTCATAAAAATAAAAATATATTCTTTAACAAACTCAAATTGGGAGTGTGATTTTCTTGAATTAGCTGCAGAAGGGAGAACTATTAATCAATTAGATTTTTGGCAGTTAGGCGGATTTCCATTTTGTTCAAATGATAAACTCTAATAAATATTGGCTATATTAGTTTATTCAAATTATTTGCTTGCATATCTGTTATTTCTACTAAAATGTTAAACCCTGGTTGTCTCATTTGTAGCTTGTTCTCTACCCCTGGGATATCTCTCTTCACACAGTATCAGCCAAAGCTGTCAGGAAAGAAAACTTCCGTAATTCATCAACTTGGCAATAATATGGCCAGGTGGTGATTGATCTTTGAAGAAAGAAGAGACTCTGGAGAAAGAGAATGACTTTTTTGAAAGCCAGAATTTAGACAGACACATCTTTCATTCACCTTCTAATGAGGCAATTCTTCTTGGAAGTCTTTTCAAAACACACTGGAAATATTCTTAATTATGTTGCAGTAATTGTTATTGTTTTTAGATAGCGGATTCACACCTTTTTTTTTTTTTATATATGAAATTTATTGACAAATTGGTTTCCATTCAACACCCAGTGCTCATCCCAAAAGGTGCCCTCCTCAATACCCATCACCCACCCTCCCCTCCCTCCCACCCCCCATCAACCCTCAGTTTGTTCTCAGTTTTTAACAGTCTCTTATGCTTTGGCTCTCTCCCACTCTAACGTCCTTTTTTTTTTTTTTTTTTTTTTTTTTCCTTCCCCTCCCCCATGGGTTCCTGTTAAGTTTCTCAGGATCCACATAAGAGTGAAACCATATGGTATCTCTCTTTCGCTGTATGGCTTATTTCACTTAGCATCACACTCTCCAGTTCCATCCACGTTGCTACAAAAGGCCATATTTCATTTTTTCTCATTGCCACGTAGTACTCCATTGTGTATATAAACCACAATTTCTTTATCCATTCATCAGTTGATGGACATTTAGGCTCTTTCCATAATTTGGCTATTGTTGAGAGTGCTGCTATGAACATTGGGGTACAAGTGCCCCTATGCATCAGTACTCCTGTATCCCTTGGGTAAATTCCTAGCAGTGCTATTGCTGGGTCATAGGGTAGGTCTATTGTTAATTTTCTGAGGAACCTCCACACTGCTTTCCAGAGCGGCTGCACCAATTTGCATTCCCACCAACAGTGCAAGAGGGTTCCCGTTTCTCCACATCCTCTCCAGCATCTATAGTCTCCTGATTTGTTCATTTTGGCCACTCTGACTGGCGTGAGGTGATACCTCAGTGTGGTTTTGATTTGTATTTCCCTGATAAGGAGCGACGCTGAACATCTTTTCATGTGCCTGTTGGCCATCCGGATGTCTTCTTTAGAGAAGTGTCTATTCATGTTTTCTGCCCATTTCTTCACTGGGTTATTTGTTTTTCGGGTGTGGAGTTTGGTGAGCTCTTTATAGATTTTAGATACTAGCCCTTTGTCCGATATGTCATTTGCAAATATCTTTTCCCATTCCGTTGGTTGCCTTTTAGTTTTGTTGGTTGTTTCCTTGGCTGTGCAGAAGCTTTTTATCTTCATAAGGTCCCAGTAATTCACTTTTGCTTTTAATTCCCTTGCCTTTGGGGATGTGTCGAGGAAGAGATTGCTACGGCTGAGGTCAGAGAGGTCTTTTCCTGCTTTCTCCTCTAAGGTTTTGATGGTTTCCTGTCTCACATTTAGGTCCTTTATCCATTTTGAGTTTATTTTTGTAAATGGTGTGAGAAAGTGGTCTAGTTTCAACCTTCTGCATGTTGCTGTCCAGTTCTCCCAGCACCATTTGTTAAAGAGGCTGTCTTTTTTCCATTGGATGTTCTTTCCTGCTTTGTCAAAGATGAGTTGGCCATACGTTTGTGGGTCTAGTTCTGGGGTTTCTATTCTATTCCATTGGTCTGTGTGTCTGTTTTTGTGCCAATACCATGCTGTCTTGATGATGACAGCTTTGTAGTAGAGGCTAAAGTCTGGGATTGTGATGCCTCCTGCTTTGGTCTTCTTCTTCAAAATTCCTTTGGCTATTCGGGGCCTTTTGTGGTTCCATATGAATTTTAGGATTGCTTGTTCTAGTTTTTAGAAGAATGCTGGTGCAATTTTGATTGGGATTGCATTGAATGTGTAGATAGCTTTGGGTAGTATTGACATTTTGACAATATTTATTTTTCCAATCCATGAGCAGGGAATGTCTTTCCATTTCTTTAAATCTTCTTCAATTACCTTCATAAGCTTTCTATAGTTTTCAGCATACAGATCCTTTACATCTTTGGTTAGATTTATTCCTAGGTATTTTATGCTTCTTGGTGCAATTGTGAATGGGATCAGTTTCTTTATTTGTCTTTCTGTTGCTTCATTGTTAGTGTATAAGAATGCAACTGATTTCTGTACATTGATTTTGTATCCTGCAACTTTGCTGAATTCATGTATCAGTTCTAGCAGACTTTTGGTGGAGTCTATCGGATTTTCCATGTATAATATCATGTCATCTGCAAAAAGCGAAAGCTTGACTTCATCTTTGCCAATTTTGATGCCTTTGATTTCCTTTTGTTGTCTGATTGCTGATGCTAGAACTTCCAGCACTATGTTAAACAACAACGGTGAGAGTGGGCATCCCTGTCGTGTTCCTGATCTCAGGGAAAAAGCTCTCAGTTTTTCCCCGTTGAGGATGATGTTAGCTGTGGGCTTTTCATAAATGGCTTTTATGATCTTTAAGTATGTTCCTTCTATCCCGACTTTCTCAAGGGTTTTTATTAAGAAAGGGTGCTGGATTTTGTCAAAGGCCTTTTCTGCATCGATTGACAGGATCATATGGTTCTTCTCTTTTTTTTTGTTAATGTGATGTATCACGTTGATTGATTTGCGAATGTTGAACCAGCCCTGCATCCCAGGAATGAATCCCACTTGATCATGGTGAATAATTCTTTTTATATGCTGTTGAATTCGATTTGCTAGTATCTTATTGAGAATTTTGGCATCCATATTCATCAGGGATATTGGCCTGTAGTTCTCTTTTTTTACTGGGTCTCTGTCTGGTTTAGGAATCAAAGTAATACTGGCTTCATAGAAGGAGTCTGGAAGTTTTCCTTCCCTTTCTATTTCTTGGAATAGCTTGAGAAGGATAGGTATTATCTCTGCTTTAAACGTCTGGTAGAACTCCCCTGGGAAGCCATCTGGTCCTGGACTCTTATTTGTTGGGAGATTTTTGATAACCGATTCAATTTCTTCGCTGGTTATGGGTCTGTTCAAGCTTTCTATTTCCTCCTGATTGAGTTTTGGAAGAGTGTGGGTGTTCAGGAATGTGTCCATTTCTTCCAGGTTGTCCAATTTGTTGGCATATAATTTTTCATAGTATTCCCTGATAATTGTTTGTATCTCTGAGGGATTGGTTGTAATAATTCCATTTTCATTCATGATTTTATCTATTTGGGTCATCTCCCTTTTCTTTTTGAGAAGCCTGGCTAGAGGTTTGTCAATTTTGTTTATTTTTTCAAAAAACCAACTCTTGGTTTCGTTGATCTGCTCTACAGTTTTTTTAGATTCTATATTGTTTATTTCTGCTCTGATCTTTATTATTTCTCTTCTTCTGCTGGGTTTGGGGTGTCTTTGCTGTTCTGCTTCTATTTCCTTTAGGTGTGCTGTTAGATTTTGTGTTTGGGATTTTTCTTGTTTCTTGAGATAGGCCTGGATTGCAATGTATTTTCCTCTCAGGACTGCCTTCGCTGCGTCCCAAAGCGTTTGGATTGTTGTATTTTCATTTTCGTTTGTTTCCATATATTTTTTGATTTCTTCTCTAATTGCCTGGTTGACCCACTCATTCGTTAGTAGGGTGTTCTTTAACCTCCACGCTTTTGGAGGTTTTCCAGACTTTTTCCTGTGGTTGATTTCAAGCTTCATAGCATTGTGGTCTGAAAGTATGCATGGTATGATTTCAATTCTTGTAAACTTATGAAGGGCTGTTTTGTGACCCAGTATATGATCTATCTTGGAGAATGTTCCATGTGCACTCGAGAAGAAAGTATATTCTGTTGCTTTGGGATGCAGAGTTCTAAATATATCTGTTAAGTCCATCTGATCCAGTGTCTCATTCAGGGCCCTTGTTTCTTTATTGACTGTGTGTCTAGATGATCTATCCATTTCTGTAAGTGGGTGTTAAAATCCCCAGCAATTACCACATTCTTATCAATAAGGTTGCTTCTGTTTATGAGTAATTGTTTTATATATTTGGGGGCTCCGGTATTCGGCGCATAGACATTTATAATTGTTAGCTCTTCCTGATGGATAGACCCTGTAACTATTATATAATGTCCTTCTTCATCTCTTGTTACAGCCTTTAATTTAAAGTCTAGTTTGTCTGATATAAGTATGGCTACTCCAGCTTTCTTTTGGCTTCTAGTAGCATGATAAATAGTTCTCCATCCCCTCACTCTGAATCTAAAGGTGTCCTCAGGTCTAAAATGAGTCTCTTGTAGACAGCAAATAGATGGGTCTTGTTTTTTTATCCATTCTGATACCCTATGTCTTTTGGTTGGCGCATTTAATCCATTTACATTCAGTGTTATTATAGAAAGATACGGGTTTAGAGTCATTGTGATGTCTGTATGTTTTATGCTTGTAGTGATGTCTCTGGTACTTTGTCTCACAGGGTCCCCCTTAGGATCTCTTGTAGGGCTGGTTTAGTGGTGACAAATTCCTTCAGTTTTTGTTTGTTTGGGAAGACCTTTATCTCTCCTTCTATTCTGAATGACAGACTTGCTGGATAAAGGATTCTCGGCTGCATATTTTTTCTGTCTAGCACCCTGAAAATCTCGTGCCAATTCTTTCTGGCCTGCCAAGTTTCAAAAGAGAGATCAGTCACAAGTCTTATAGGTCTCCCTTTATATGTGAGGGCACGTTTACCCCTTGCTGCTTTCAGAATTTTCTCTTTATCCTTGTATTTTGCCAGTTTCACTATGATATGTCGTGCAGAAGATCGATTCAAGTTACGTCTGAAGGGAGTTCTCTGTGCCTCTTGGATTTCAATGCCTTTTTCCTTCCCCAGTTCAGGGAAGTTCTCAGCTATGATTTCTTCAAGTACCCCTTCAGCACCTTTCCCTCTCTCTTCCTCCTCTGGGATACCAATTATGCGTATATTATTTCTTTTTAGTGTATCACTTAGTTCTCTAATTTTCCCCTCATACTCCTGGATTTTTTTATCTCTCTTTTTCTCAGCTTCCTCTTTTTCCATAACTTTATCTTCTAGTTCACCTATTCTCTCCTCTGCCTCTTCCATCCGAGCCGTGGTGGTTTGCATTTTGTTTTGCATTTCCTTTAAAGCATTTTTCAGCTCCTCGTGACTGTTCCTTAGTCCCTTGATCTCTGTAGCAAGAGATTCTCTGCTGTCCTGTATGCTGTTTTCCAGCCCAGCGATTAATTTTATGACTATTATTCTAAATTCACGTTCTGTTATATTATTTAAATCCTTTTTGATCAGCTCATTAGCTGTTGTTATTTCCTGGAGATTCTTCTGAGGGGAATTCTTCCGCTTGGTCATTTTGGATAGTCCCTGGTTTGGTGAGGGCCTGCAGGGTGCTTCCCCTGTGCTGTGGTGTATAACTGGAGTTGGTGGGCGGGGCCGCAGTCCGACCTGATGTCTGCCCCCAGCCCACTGCTGGGGCCACAGTCAGACTGGTGTGTGCCTTCTCTTCCCCTCTCCTAGGGGTGGGATTCACTGTGGGGTGGCGTGGCCCGTCTGGGCTACTTGCACACTGCCAGGCTTGTGATGCTGGGGATCTGGCGTATTAGCTGGGGTGGGTAGGCAAGGTGCATGGCGGGCGGCAGGGGGGGCAGTCTTAGCTCGCTTCTCCTTAGGTGATCCACTTCAGGAGGGGCCCTGTGGCAGCCGGAGGGAGTCAGATCCGCTGCCGGAGGTTTGGCTCCGCAGAAGCACAGAGTTGGGTGTTTGCGCGGAGCGAGCAATTTCCCTGGCCGGAACCAGTTCCCTTTGGGATTTTGGCTGGGGGATGGGCGGGGGAGATGGCGCTGGCGAGCGCCTTTGTTCCCCACCAAACTGAGCTCTGTCGTCCGGGGGCTCCGCAGCTCACCCTCCCTTTGTCCTCCGGCCTTCCCGCTTTCCGAGCAGAGCTGTTAACTTATGACCTCCCAGACGCTAAGTCGCGCTTGCTGTCGGAACACACTCAGTCCGGCCCCTCCGCTTTTGCCAGCCAGACTCGGGGGCTCTGCTTGGCTGGCGAGCCGCCCCTCCGGCCCGGCTCCCTCCCGCCAGTCCGTGGAGCGCGCACCGCCTCGCCGCCCTTCCTACCCTCTTCCGTGGGCCTCTCGTCTGCACTTGGGTCTGGTGACTCCGTTCTGCCGATTCACACCTTTTTATGTCTCTTTGCCCCAAATCCTCATCTTTGACCACAGGATTGCCTCCTCAGGACACAGCTTCACTTCCTGCTTTGTAAAGTTATACATCATAGGGAGGAGAATTCCTATTAAATCCACTGCTCACTGAGGGGAGGCTTTAAAAAAGAACTACTTTGCAGAATCAGTAAAATGTATCAAATGAAGACTTATGTTTCTGGGGATGAAGTGATAGAGATATTGTAGATGCTTTCTTGACACTTATTCTATCCACCAGTTTACTTTTTTGTTGTTTTTTGTTTGTTTGTTTTTTAATTAATTAATTGTTTAAAAATTTACATCCAATTTAGTTAGCATATAGTGCAACAATGATTTCAGGAGTAGATTCCTTACTGCCCCTTCACCAGTTTACTTTTAAATGTCTGATTTGGATTATTTATTTGAAACCTGTTATTTGGTTTGCTATGCTAAATCTATACCATGTATTTGATATGCTATATCTATACCACATATGGTATAGATTTCAATGGAATATAGAGTAAGTAAGATTTAATAAAAAGACCTTATTAGGGGGACGCCTGGGTGGCTCAGTTGGTTAAGCATCTGACTCTTGATTTTGGCCCAGGTCATGATCTCACGGTTTGCAGGATCGAGCCCTGCTTTGGGCTCTGTGCTGACTCTTTGGAGTCTGCTTGGGATTCTGTCTTTCCTTCTCTCTCTGCTTGTGCATGCATGCACACACATTCTCTCTCCTAAAATAAATAAATAAACAAACATTTTTAAATAAAGGACCTTATTAGGTTTCCTAATGAATGGACATTATAACAATAACAACAAATTAGAAATGCTAATTTCTTTGAATTAATTTGATTCTTGGTGACAGTGCTTTAATTTTTAAAGTATTTATAAATCAACAGGAAAATTTTCTCTTTTTTTCTGTATCCTAATATAAAACAGTGGGATTCTATACATTATCATAATAAACATTAATGACTTCACTACTCCATTAAATTGAATATTGGACCATTCAGATTGTTAAATTGGTCATATGGTGTAGGAAGACCAAGGATTTAGCCACTGCTCAAAATTTCTTTTTGACCTAGTTTATAATCAGACTTGTGGTGTGTGTGTGTGTGTGTGTGTGTGTGTGTTTATAAAAGAATTCTTACTCTACCTATGGGATATCTCTACCACCAAATGAATGTTTGTTTTTTCTCATACCAACAAATGCTCTAACTCTCCTGGAATAAACTTAACCAAAGAGGCGAAAGATCTGTATGCTCAAAACTATGGAAATCTTATGAAAGAAATTGAAGACGATGCAAAGAAATGGAAAAACATCCCATGCTCATGGATTGGAAGAACAAATATTGTTAAAAGTCAATACTACCCAAAGAAATCTACACATTCAATGAAATCCCTATCAAAATAGCACCAACACTCTTCACAGAGATAATAAACAACACAGAGAATAAACAATCCTAAAATTTGTATGGACCACAAAAATCCCTGAAGAGCAAAAGTAATGTTGAAAAAGAAAACCAAAAGCTGGAAGCATCACAATCCCAGACTTTCACCTGTATTACAAAGCTATAACCATCAAGAAAGTATTGTATTGGCACAAAAACAGACACAAGATCAATGGAATAGAATAGAGAACCCAGAAATGGACGCACAAATACATGGCCATCTAATCTTTGACAAAGCAGGAAAGAGTATCCAATGGAAAAAAGACAGTCTCTTTCACAAGTGGTGCTGAGAAAACTGGACAGCAACATGCAGAAGAATGAAACTGGACCACTTTTTTACACCACACAAAAACATAAATTCAAAATAGATGCAAGACCTAAATGTGAGACAGAAAACCATCAAAATCCTACAGGAGAAAACAGGCAGTAACCTCTTTGACCTCAGGATCTCATCAAGATAAAAAGCTTCTGCACAGCAAAGGAAACAATCAATAAAACTAAAAGGCAACTGACATAATAGGAGAAGATATTTGCAAATGACATATCAGATAAAGGGTTAGTATCAAGAATCTATGAAGAATTTACCAATCCCAACACCCAGAAAGCAATAATATAGTGAAGAAATGAGAAGACATGAACATACACTTTTCCAAAGAAGACATCCTGATGGCAAACAGACACATGAAAAGATGCTCAACATCACTCATTATCAGGGAAATACAAATCAAAACCCCAATGAGATACCACCTCACACTGGTCAGAATGGCTAAAATTAACAACCCAGAAAAACAACAGCGATTGGTGAGGATGTGGAGAAATGGAGATGTGGAGAACCTTCTTGCACTGCTGGTGGGAATGCAAATTGGTGCAGCCACTCTGGAAAACTGTGGAGGTTCCTCAAAAAATCAAAAGTAGACACCCCTATGACCTAGCAATCACACTACTAGGAATTTATCAAAGGATACAAAAATGCTGATTTAAAGGGCACATGCACCCCAATATTTATAGCAGCACTCTCAATACTAGCAAAAGTATGGAAAGAGTGCAAATATTCACCAACTGATGAGTGGATGAAGAAGATGTGGTATATATATACAATGAAATACTACTTGGTGATGAAAAATAATGAAATCTTGACTTTTGCAATAATGTGGATGGAACTGAAGAGTATTATGCTAAGAGAAATAAGTCAGTCTGAGAAAGGCAGATATCATATGATTTTACTCATATGAGGAATCTGAGAAACTTAACAGATGACCCTAGGGAAAGGGAAAGAAAAATAAGATAAAAACAGAGGGAGGCAAACCATAAGAGACTCTTAAATACAGAGAACAAACTGAGGGTTGACGGGTGGGGATTGGGGGAAATGGGTGATGGGCACTAAGAAGGGCACTTGTTGGGATGAGCACTGGGTGTTATATGTAAGTGATGAATCAATGGGTTCTACTCCCGAAGCCAAGACTACACTGTATGCTAACTAACTTGAGAATTAAAAAATAATGTTTTTAAACAGACCAATAATAAATGGAGATTTGTTGATGAGAGAGAAATATCAGAAAACAAATTTTTCAGAGATAAGAGCCAGGTCACACAGAGTATGGATTTTATTCAAATTTCATTTGGAAGATATCCAACTGGTTTAAGCAGGGAAGAGAGAGAAGCAGATTTATGCTAGTGCAAATTATTCTGGCTTTCCTTTGGAGAAAAGATGGACGGGATTCAAGATGGAAGCAGAGAGACCATGTAGGAGACCATCTGGGTGGTCTAGGTCAGATGATGCAGGTGGCTAGACTAAAGGCCATGAATCTGAGAGAAGATGATGTGTTTCAGACATGTTTTATAGATAGCAATGACAGGAGCTGGCAGTGGAATTGAATGAGACAGGAATCAAGGATGATTCCTAAATCTCTGGTTTGAGAGACACAGCAGATTTTGGTATTTTTAACTAGGATAGGGAAAACTGAGGATTTTGAAGGCACAAATGTTTGGAATGTTTATATAGCATTCAAATAAATATATCAATCTGGCATTTAAATTTATGAGTTTGACTCTGAGGAGTTGCAGGGCGGTCTCTATCTTTACTGACATACTTTGCTATTAACATTTGCAGTTAGCTTAGAGTTCACTTTGGCCAGCTCCTTCCAAAACATTCCTCAGGCTGGGTTTCTTCTTTCACATATTCCAAGCTACAGAGGGCAGTAGTAAAATGAATTATTCTCTGGAGTTTCAATAGCCACCACCAAACCTACCTAACTTTGAAAATTATGTATTATTTTTGCTTTCCTAGTTTTGGTTGCTTCATCTGATTCAATGTTGATGATTTTAAATTAAGCCTGAAGTTGACTCACATGAAACTTACATAGTTTCATTCTATACATTTAGCTCAGCTACATTTTCAAACTTGAACTCTAGAGCTGAAATGCTTTCACTAACTTTAAGCACCTGATTTACCTCTGGCCAGCCTCTCACAAAATGTCATCATAAAACACCCTCAGGGCCAAGCCTTTCCAGATTTTGAAAAATCACACACATTTTCAGCATACATAGTCCTAAAATGCTGCGGGCTATCTCTAGACTATTGTTAAGTTTAGCTGTGTTCCTTAAGATAAAAAAAATATACACTATTATAATTCTTAGCATCAAGAATCAAGTTGTCGCCATTGTAGGTAACCAATAGAATATAATACACAGTCTGATAGTAGAGTGTTTAAAAATGCTCTGAGCATTGGTACTGGTGGATGAAGCCAATAATTACTTAAAATACTTAAATATTTTAATACAATTCTGTACATATCACTGTTTTAGTTCTTAATTAGCATGACTTGTACAGACAGTGCTTTTTTAAACATGCTAATTAAATCAATTAATGTACTTTAGAATAAAACAAGTTGTTTAACTTTTTCTACAGGACAGAGATTCTCCAGATATTAGCAACCATTCTATTCCATAACAGTTTTCTAAATGTAGAGATTTTCTGAATTTCAATACAGAAGGTCCAGTGTGATTTTCTGGATGTCCTGCAAAAATGTTCAGGTCCTATTTCTTTTTTCTTAACCTGTCTTTTTTTTTTTCCCTCATCTTTATTGGAATATAATACTGTGTGAATTTAAGGTATATAACCTGATGATTTGATACACATATATATTGTGAAATGATTACTGGTCCTTTCTCTTTTGATGTTGACAAAGACCAAATCAGAAATCAATTAGTAATTGTAAATGTATTATTCACCTGAGTAGCTCACAATTACCATGTTAAATTCTTTAATGATTTGTAAATTTATATAAGGATTGCTAAACCTAAGGATGACTCAATGTGTGTGCAGCAGCTGTGAAATCTCTAAAGATAACTTAATGAAAGCAGGCCATTCTGTCAACATTGCTATACAAATTGTGCCATTAAAGCGGGTGACAGTGATATAAGAGGTTTGATGGTTTCATTCATTTAACCATTATTTCCTGAAGTCTACGTATGCCAAGAATTTTGCTAGGTGCCAGGAATTTGGGGTGGAATAAGAAATAGGCGTTGCTTTAATGGGATCATTATTTAATGGGAGAGACAAATGCAAGCAAGTAATTATAGCACAGTGAGGTAAGTGCTAAAATGAAGGATTATAGAAGGTGCTATGGAAGCACAGAGGAGGGACAACCCCACGCTCCTTGCTTTTTGAAGGGAAGAAAATCATAAATTTAGCTTAATAGTGTTCATAAGACCTTTTTGCAACTTAGGGAGAGATTAATCAATGAAGACAGAGGCATAACTCATGTTTTAAGATAATTACAGCCTAGAAACTTCAACAATTTAAATGAAATGTTATGAGACTTACATGAAGACACATTATTAAAAAAAAGCATCGCCTACAGGTTTGTAGGTGTACACATAATTTATACATCATGATATTCCTTATTCAATACAGAAAATGGTTTGAAGACAAAAGTAGAGGGATGACTGCTTGAACAATGATCGGTTTGAATGACAGAATCACTGGATGGATGATTTGTGCCTTTTAGGCATTTATATCATAAAAGTGAATTGCTTCCTATATTATATTTTGATCTCAATACATTTCAACCCAATTTAGTCTATATAAATCTTCAGGAGAAACTGGTTTTATTCTTTGCTTATAATTTTCTATAATCAAAAAGTGACCATTAATGCATTTGTCGTATGCTTACGCATATACATATACACATAAATGCAACACACATGGGGAAAAAGAGAATGGTACACACCAAAATATTAATAAAATATTTTAGACTTGGATTATGCATTTTTTCTTTGTGTTTTTCTATTTTTGATAATTAATGTAAATTTTTTTTGTGATCAGAAAAGAATAAAACTTTTAGTAAAAAAAAATATGGTCACCATAAAACCCAAACTGAGTTAACGAAAATGTTATCCTCTTCTGTATGGAGTACTAAATGGACATGACAAATAACTGAAATCTAACAAAATGCTAAGAGAATGCATATATTACTATGTATTAAGCCATCCTCACTTTTTAGAAATGTGGTTTCTCTGTCTTAGGAACCCTTCTCACCAACCCCCCTACAAACAAGGTCAGGTGGTGATGGAGTCCATCTCACTCTAAGACTCTATTGTGGGCTGAATGGTCTTTTGGCCACAATTTCCACATCTTGAAGTTCTAACCCCTAATATGATGGTGTAGGGAGGTCAGACCTTAGGGTAGGTGGTTAGGTCATGACAGTGGAGCCCGTTTAAATGTGGTGAGAGCCCTCATAAGAAGAGGCACAAGAGTTTGCATCCTTTCTCTGTCCTCCGCCTGAGGATACAGTGAGAAGATGACCATCAAGGAACAAGAAAGCAGGCTATTCCAGACACTGGATATGCAGTTCCTTTGATCTTGGATTTCCCAGACCCCCGAAATAAATGTTTGTTATTTAAGCCACCTGTCTATGACATTTTGTTATAACAGTCCAAACTAACCAGGACAAACTCCAAAGATATCTTATTGACCACATAAACACTTCTAACCATGACAGTGAGACAGTACCCAGGCAGCCTGAACTTAAGAGAAGCATATTTTTAGAAAGAGATTGTAAGGTTTACAAAATAATATAAGGTTTTCTTTGGTGTCCCTCTTTTTTTTAAGTTTATTTATTTATTTTGAGAGAGAAAGAAAGCACGAGTCAGGGAGAGAGAGAATCCCAAGCAGGCCCTGCACTGTCACTGCAAGGCCGACAAGGGGCTCAAGCCTGCAAACTGTGAGATCATGACCTGAACCAAAGTCAGACATTTAACCAACTGAGCCACCCAGGCACCCTCTTTGGTGTCTCTTCAGAGCATTCCTCTCCCATCATTTTGTTAACCCAGATTACAAAACCATAGGAAGGAATTTTTAGTTTGTAATTCTAAGATTCTAGGATTTATTTTTCCATCAAGAAATTCAACATTGCAGTGGTGACGGTGAAAAAAAGGAAAAAAAATCAACATTGTAATTTGAAGAATAACATTACCATCATAAAAAGCTAGTTCCAATAGGTGGATGGCAGTTTCAGAGTCCTTTGTTGAGAATCACAGACAAAAATAAAGAGGTCATTGATAATTCCTGGTCATTAAGACAAGTTTCTTCAGGAGTCTGTGTACTGAATGTCAAACAGTGGCAGATTCAAAAGCTCTGTTATTTTTACTTTCAGGCTCGTTTATTATAATTAATGCTAAAATTTTTTTTAAAGAATTAAAGTTTCCATTTTTGTGCTTTGCATGTGTTGTTGCTGCTTTTTACCTTTTTGACATTTATAACTTCACCTTTTTTCATTTCCATTTTAATATAATTCTGTTTATTTTTTCACAGATTAGTCTGAAGGTTTTTAAATTTTTTTTATTTTCAAAACAAATACTTGACTTTGTTGATTCTATTTTTTTTCTCTTTTCCATTTCATTAATATGTGTCTTAATATTTTAAAGAGAGACTTCTTTTTTATCCATTTGTCCTATTATTCTTTGAGTAACTCATTATGTTGAAAGTTTATCTCCCTACTTTCCAGTCACTTTTGTTCTCTAATATTGTGTTTAACAGGGTAATGAATTTTGCTACAAACATTGTAAGGTTTGTAACATTACGTGTAGTGTTTTTGTTATACAACTTTAAATATTTCTAAATTCTGTTATGATTCTTTGAGCTGGAAGTTATTTAAGAAGTAAAATATTAAAAAGGTTATGGAGGGCACCTGGGTGGCTCAGTTGGTTAAGTGTCTCACCCTTGGTTTCGCCTCAGGTCATGATCCCAGTGTTTGTGAGATCAAGCCTTGCATGGGGCTCTGTGCTGACAGTGTGGAGCCTGCTTGGGACTGTCTCCCTCTCTCTCTGCCCCTCCCCCACTACCGCTATCTCTGTCTCTCAGAATAAATAAATAAATTTAAAAAAACAAACAAAAGGTTATAAAATTTTTCTTCACCTTTTGTTATGTATGTATGTATGTATGTATGTATTTAACAATGATAGAAAATATGCTCTTAATGGTGATTGAAAATTAGTTGAATCTAGTTCAGTGTCTCATACATGGTCAATTTTGTAAACATTCTGTGAATACTAGAAATCGTTGTGAATTCTCCATATATTAGTGGCACTATGTATACAGAAATTAGATCACATTTATTTACTGTCTACATTTTTCTATTTGCTTACTGCATCCTTATCAGCTTGAGTTATCATAGACACAGGGTTTTTGAAAACTATTGTAAATTTTTTCCTTGCAGTATTACCAATGTTTACTTTATATATTTTAAATATCTGTATTCTCTAAATATAATTATTAAGTTATTATTTCCTATTTTGTTGAAACTTTTCTCAGTATATAATGAACTTCATGCACTTGAATCAAGTTTTTGTTTTTAACCTGGAATCTATGCTTTGTGCTTCTACTTGACTGTTGTGTTTTTTCTCAATTTATTTTTTAAAGTTATATACTATTATATATAATATATATAGCTATTATATGTAATATATATAGCTATTATATATTACATTATATTATATTATATTATATATAGCTGTATGTTATACAAATATTATAATTACATATATATAACTAATTATATATAATATATAATATCCTCAAAAAGGTGCAGCATAACTCCCTGCCAACTAAGTGTGGCTACGCATGTTGACCTTTTCCCAAATAAGTGAGAAAACATATAACCTTAGAGTGGAAGTACGTAACAGTACCTCAGCCAGGTAATCAAGCTTAACATCATCAGTATTAAGTCATGTCAGCAAGTATCTTGATGCGATGAGCGTCAAATAACACTTTGCTTCTATGACCTTTTCCCCAAAACCTTTAACACATGTCTAAACATGAGAAAAATATCAGAACTCAAATCAAAGGGCATTCTGAAAAACACCTGATTAGTAATCCTCATTATCATCCAGGTTATCAAAAACAAGAAACACCTGGGTCATTCTTAAGTCTAATAGAGCCTAAGAGAAAAATGACTAAATGAAATGCATTATAGATAGAATTCTGAAACAGAAATAAACACAGTCGCAAAAGAATCTAAATATATTGTGGAGTTTAGTTAACATTAATAATTATTGGTTGGTGACAAATGTACTATAGTGATATTGTTATTGTGATGTAAAATAAATGTGTATTTGGTTATTTGCATGGCCAAAATATTTTTCTCATATGTATTTGATCTTTGTCCATGTTTCCTGGCTAACAACTCCCAAAAGCCTTGGAATTTCCTGAGTGATAAGAGCAATGGAACATATTTTGTCATAATATTTGGTCTTTTGTTCTCACTTCCTGAAATCTCTTCAGAGCCATAAAGGTGAAATGAGTGTCATGTTACGTATTCATCACTACTGGGTTTATGTTAACAAGGAAACTTTTGGGAAGCACCTAAGAATGGGGCCTGGTTTCCAGGGGAACCAGCTATGAATAAAGGGTTTGAATGTTTATTTCTATTTCCCTTAGCTCCCGTGAGGGGAGAGGGGTTTGAGATTGAATTGCCAATGGCCAATGATTTGATTATGCTCATATAATGAAGCCTTCATTAAAAACCCAAAAGGATCAGATTTGGAGAACTTCAGAGTCAGGGAGCACATGGAAATTTGGGGAGCGTGGCACTCTCAGAGGCAGAATAAGAGTTCCATTCCCCTTTCCCATACCTTCCCTATGCATCTCTCCATCTGAATATTCTGAGTTATATCCTTTTATAATCAACTGGTGATCTTGTAAGTAAAATGTTTCTCTAAGTTCTGTGAGCCACTCTAGCAAATTAATGGAACCCAAAGAGGTAGTTGTGAAAGCTCTCATTTATATCCAGTCTGTCAGAAGTACAAGTAATAATGTGGACTTGAAATTGGCCCCTGAAAGTGAAGAGGCAGGGGCAGTCTTATGTGACTGTCCCCTTAACCTATGGGATCTGATTATTTCTCCATGTAGATAGTGTCAGAACTGAGTAAACTTTTGGACACCCAGCTGGTGTTGGAGAATTTCTTGATTGATGGTGTGGGATTGCCCCCAACATACACACATGTGCGCGTGCACGCACACACACACACACACACACACACACACTCGTTGACATTGGTGAGTATAATCTTTAGCAATATAAGATGTTAATAATAAGGAAAACTGTGTGTGAGTTATAGGAATACTTTATGTAATATTCTCGAAGCTTTTCTGTAAATATAAAAGTATTATGATATTTAAAACTTTATTAAAAAGTAAGTAAAATTAAACATAAAACAATGGACACACACAGAAAATCAGCTTGAAGAAGATCCAGCTTGAATTTGGATTTTGAGTTCAACGAATCTGTAGTTCAATCTGCGAATTACTATCTTTACAGTATTAAAGCTGCCAATTATGGTGTATCTCTTATCTCTTCATTCGGTTAGATCTTGTGAAAGTTTTCTTACAATGTTTTATAATTTCTATTTTACATAGAGATGGTGGAAATCTTGTATTAAATTTGTAGCTAAGAATTTTGTTTCTCAGGTGTTATCCTGAATGGAATGGTTTTTTTAATGTTTATTTATTTTTGAAGGAGAGAGAGACAGAGCGTGAGCAGGGGAGAGGCAGAGAGAGAGGGAGACACGGAATCTGAAGCAGGCTCCAGGCTCTGAGCTGTCAGCGCAAAGCCCGACGCGGGGTTCGAATTCATGAACCGTGGGATCATGCCCTGAGCCGAAGTTGGATGCTTAACTGACTGAGCCACCCAGGTGCCCTGCGAATGGACTGTTTTTAAGTCCCAATTTTCCTTTTTTTGTGGTTAACATGTGAAGCTATAATTTGTTTTATGTATTGATCTTTTTCTGAACTGTGCTAAATTCACTTGTTAGTTCAGTTATTTCGTAGAGTTTTTCAGATTTTTTCCTATGTAAGCAAGCATAACTGTAAATAAAGTCAATTTTATTTCTTCTCTTATCTTCACGTCTTTTAGTTCTTTTTATGACCTTCTTGCACTGGGTAATTGCTCTAATACAATACCTAACTAGAAGTAGCGAGAATTTTTATCCTCGCTACATTCCTGATCTTAGAAGAACATAATTATCAATCTTTTATCACCAAGTGTATAGTTAGTTGGAGTATTTTTTTTAGAATATATACTTTTAATAAATTGTTAGATTCAATATGTTAATATTTTATTAAGGGTTTTTATGTCTATGTTTATGAATGATATTGTGTATTTTTTACTATACTTCGTGGTATATTCATTTTAGTTACACTGGCCTCATAAAATAGGTTTCTCTCCCTCTGTTTACTGAAATATTTATTGTTTCTACAATTTTCAATTCTTTTGATAACTTTTTTTCCACTTATTTTTATTTTGCTGGGTTTCCCCCACCGCGTACACAGAGTAGGAGCACACGTACATCAGAGTAGAAACAATACTCATTTCACTGAGTCGCCATGAAGTTTAAATGGGTTGTTATTTGTAAAAGATCTCGAAACCATTCATCGAACATACTAAGCACTATATAAGCATGTCTTAAACTTTAAATTGCAAAGAAAAGTTCATCCATAAGTGTTATGCTCTGAATGTTTGTGTTCTTTCCCACTCCAATTCTGATTTTGTATATAAAAGAAACATAGAGTCTCCTAATGGTATTTTCTTAGAAAGGGATTTACCAAGGGGAAGGTTTTCCCTTTCTGAGATTTTAACTGATCTGGACTTTTGTTTTTTCTAGCAGGACCACCATGTCCCTGCAACTAATCCTGAAGCAGAAGTCCTATCGACCTTCCTTCTCAACCTCTTTTTTTGTTTTCACATTTCTATTTTGTCCTTTTTCTGCATTGACTTTAAATTAATTATTTCAGAACTATTCTACTGTCTCCGAATCATCTCTTCTGTGGTATACAGTCTAATATTTAATTCATTCAATACATTTTTTTTCAATTAGTACATTTTTGATTTTTTGTTGTTGTTGTTGTTCTATGCATCAACTGTGGCCTGCTTTCAGGTTAAACACAATGAAATGTGTTTCTCATATTAGGCAATTCTCTCTTTTAAAGTATTGACATCAAAACCACCTCCAAAATTTGTCTCCTCTTGTTCACCATATAGAGCCCTCAGACTTTATATATTATATATATTTTTAATTTTTTTAAATGTGTGTTTATTTTTGAGAGAGAGAGGGAGATAGAGCATGAGCAGGGAGGGGCAGAGAGAGAGGGAGACACAGAATCCAAAGCAGGTTCCAGGTTCTGAGCTGTCAGCACAGAGCCTGATGCAGGGCTCAAATTCATAAACCGTGAGATCATGAACTGAGCTGAAGCCACATTCTTTACCTGTCTGAGTCACTCAGGCCCCTGTATTAATATTTAAAAAATAATAGTAATTGTCCAGGGTTTATAGTTATCATCTAGGTGTGGGCTAGCTCTGTTAGGTGATATTCAAGCACAAAAAACAGCACTATATTTATATGAAATACCTTAAAAACTAGCTGTTAATAATATTTCATCTCATGAAATATATTCCTAGGACTGGATATCCTAGAATGTTCTTGAAAGGTTAACTTATTCTACTTACTATGTACTGATTTTCATATAAATCTCATTATTGAGTACATTAACTGTATATATCATTTTGGATCTCAGGCACCCCATTAGCAAAATTAGTTGATACTCTGGTAGTATTTCAAGGTAGTCCAGAGTTTATGAATGTCATTGCTTTCTGAGATACGTTTTGGCTAAATTTCTAGATAAGCAGAGAACTGTAAATAAATGTGTTACTCAGGATAAGAAATATTAATATATCTGTGCCAAATAATGAAAATAAATGTGTGTAGAGAAAATCCAGCTACACACATAAAGTTTTCCTAAGAATGAAATGACTTTTTATGAAAGAATTATTTTAAGGAAAATTAGAATATATGGAAATACAGATTCCCAGATATCAAATCCTTAACTTTATTAGGAGGACTATTTATATATCTAGGATTTAAAAAAAAATCACAATATCTCTCAGATTATCTATGGATAATTTCAAAAGCGAAAAAAAAAAAAAGGAAAGAAATATGTTAGAACACATTTTTAACCAAACTTGCATTGGGTAATAAAGATAATAAATAAATTGACCTGTGGAACGGCTGATATAACTCAGAAATATTAATTAAAAATGAGAAAATTATGAGCTGTATAATGGGATATAAAGCCTGAATAAAAAGACAGTATCTACCAAAAAGTAGTATAAAATACAATATTTCTTTTTTTAAATATTTTTAATGTTTATTTATTTTTGAGAAAGAGAGAGACAAGAGTATGAGTGAGGGAGGGGCAGAGAGAGAGGGAGACACAGAACCAGAAACAGGTTCTAGGCACTGAGCTGTCAGCACAGAGCCCATCATGGGGCTTGAACTCCCAAACTGTGAGACCACGACCTGAACCGAAGTCAGAGGCTTAACCATGTGAGACACCCAGGTGCCCCTAAAATATATTTCTGACCATGGTGTTAGCTCCTGGAGAAGAAAGGAAGTAATTTGATCATATCTTTAATGTCTGATACTTTTTGAAAATTAAAAAAAAAATACAGTGTTTGATTCTGAAATATTTCAAATTTATATAGTTTGTGTAATAATTTTGTATTTTGTATATTATCATATTTTTATCATTTGGCCATACAAGAATACATCAGAATGATCAGTTTTGCTTCCAAAGACTTCCTAAATAAAAGTATTTTTATTGTTTTTCTACATTCACACATATGCATCAGCATTGTTCTATATGAAACATATTTAAAATATTTAAATGAGAAAATTATGGTACATAAATAGAAAATATTGAATAAAGGGGGATTTTTTGTGTGTGATCACTTTATTAAAGCTATTTATTTATAGCACTGACAAATCCCAGAATTTTCTTCATCATTCTAACAAAACAAAATGAGCCAAATAAAATATTCAAAATGTGAAGAAATTATCTTCAACAACAACAACAACAACAAAACTTCCAAGCTACACAAGCAGATTCATTTTCTTATACACTATGGACTGACACAGCCCTTTCAAGCTGGTGGCTTATAAACGAAAACCTCTTTTTCTCCCAGTTCTGGAGTCTGGCAACTCCAAGGTCAATGTGCCAGTATGGTGAAGGGCCTTTTCTTAGTTCATAACTAATGCCTTTTCACTGCCTGCTCAGAGGGTGGAGGAGGTTAGGGATCTCTCCAGACCCTCTTTTGTCAGGCACAAATCCCATTCATGAGGGCTCCACCCTCATGGTTTAAGCATGTCCCTAAATCTCCACCTACTAAATCCTAACATTAGGTATTAGTATTTAAAAATTTGAATTGGGGTGGGGAAGAACACAGACATTCAGACCATAACACTTATGGATGAACTTTTCTTTGGAATTTAAAGCTTATTTTAAGACACAGTGCTTAGTATGTTCAAAGAATGGTTTCAAGATTCTTTATAACTAATAACCCATTTAAACTTCGTGGCAACTCAGTGAAATGAGTATTGCTCCTAGTCTGATTTTGGAGATCAGGAAATCAGGGCTCAAAAATGTTGACTTCTGAGATCTCATAGCTACTAACTGGGCAAACTAAAACTAACTCAGATGTTTTATCTCTGGATCAGTTTTTAATCACAATGCCATCCTGCATTTCTTTTTTTGTCTGTGAATCATGACTGTGAATCATCAGTCTATAGTAATGCTATCAACATTTGTGCTAGTTGTATTCATTGTCACTAGTATCCAAGAAAAACCATAGCTGAACAGTAGTTAATGTGGTAAAAACAGATTTTGTTTAGAAAAAAAAAATGCAATAGGAGAAAGACCTCAATATAGAACAGGGCTCAAGTCCAAATACAGCATGGGCAAGTGGAAATTTATAGCCAAGGAGCAGGGTGAAGTTAAGTAGATGGATATTTACTATGAAGTAAGTGGGCATTATTGTTAAATTGCCCCAACAATTTTTGCTGAAGGCAGACCAGAGTGATGAGGAACCCAATTAGATATTGAGAGTAATCACATGGAGGAGGATTGGGGCTACTGGCTAAACTCGGTTAGCAGGACGCTTGCTAAAATTGGACAATGCAGAGACAAACACAGAAGTCCCAAAGTCAAAACCACGTTATAAAAAAGCTCAGAAGAGTCTAAGTTAGAGTTTGGTCAAAGAGAGAATCTTTGCCACTCTACAGCAGAAGAAAGTAAAGGAAGGAAATATGTTTGAAAAGTAAATGATGATGGTGAATGTTTACTTCTGACTTGGATATGGGGTGTTGAGAATTCAAGGTACCAGATATGAATGCTGGGAGGAATGGAGAGAATAATACTGACATACCTTAAAATGGGAAAAACAGAGGAGTTGATGGGTCTGGGAAAACCACACAAAGCCATAGTAGAAGTAGTTTTAAGAAATGATCTTTCAGAATAAATATATCACTCAGTATCTTAATATAGGATATGAGCTTCAGAAAATTGGATTCACGCATGAAAGATAAAAACTTTTCCTTTTCTTTTTCTCTATTTCAATAAAAACAAGGTATAACTTTTAAACTTTGATGTTACCAGAAGTAGTGGTACATTAATTAGCTTAAAGAAGTTTGCACAGGGGCACATGAGTGGCTCAGTCAGTTAAGCATTTGACTCTTCATCTTGCAGTTTGTGGGAGGAGCTGTGTAGCCTGCTTGGGATTCTTTCTATCCCTCTCTCTTCCCCTCCCTTGCTCATGTCTTCCTCTCTCTCTCTCTCAAAATAAATAAATAAACACTAAAAAAAAGAGGTACACAGAACCTACAGACAAAATATAAGTACAAATAAGAATATGTTAGCAATGTTGTTAATAAAATTTTCTTTATTGATATATGCAAAACTTGGTACCCGAAATATGTAGTAAACATTCTTTTCAAGCTCATAAAACACAGAATTCAGCATAAACTGAATCAATAACTGTAAGAAAATAAACAATTAAAATCATGCCAAATATATTCTCTGTTCACTCTGCAATTATGCTAAAAGTAACTAAAAAATAACTAGAAAATGTTCTTAAGATTGGATTTGAATATGTAGATTTATAGCCTATGGTCAAAGAAGAAATCATAATATAAAAATTTTATCTTAATAATTATCAAATTATATCATATTAAAACTAAGACACAGATAGTGATAGAGAGTAGACTTAAATGTATACTATAAGAGAAAAGTGGATGGTTATTATGATTTTATCATCTATATAAAGAAAAAGAATAATAGGATTTCCAGTTCAGATGTAGAAATGTTACAAGAGATCATTACCCTAAAAAGCCAAATGAACCAGTTAATCTACAAAACCATAAAACTACAAACTAGTCAGAGAACAGATGACTCTAAGAAAGGTAAATAAAATGAATTCCAGAAAGGGAATTTAATAATTCTGCATTTACTTGACATACTGGTGTTGTTTATACTGGGGTTGAACAAATACATAAATTAATAGTGTATTAACAAACCGTGCAGTGCTAGAACATAGGTCAAAGATGCCAGTGTAAATTCATGTTTGCTATGATATACATGTATGCTGACAAAATGCACAGATGCTTGCACACATGTAAATAAATACACATAAGTCAGTGTGTGTACATGTATCTCCTGGCTCTGTCTACTGAGAGTACCTATAAGCGGTAGCTATCAGCACAACCCAGATCTTGGTTTCTAAATCACATTTTCCAATTAAAAAAAAAAATACAGAGGTCCTTAAGAAAATAGCTGATTCCAGGCAAGGCAAGGAAAAATAAAACATGAGACTACGACACTATATAGTGCCAAAAGAAAAGGGAATACTATGTTAATAATGGAAACACATCAAAAGGACAGAGGGGTCACACTAAAAGAACTCCAAAACTGGAGAAATTTTAGACAAACTTAGTATTGATCATATTTGATGATAACCCAAAAAATAAAATAGATACTGATGATTATATAGTGATAGAAATGATTAAATAAATGAATAAATAAATGAGGTAAAACAGAAAAGTCTTCTGGAAGAATTTAAAATAATATATTCAAATGATATACATTTAGCTTAATCCCCCTGTTTGAACATGGGCTGGACTTAGTGAGTGCTTACAAATAGAGTGTAGAGGAGAAAAAAAAAATACTAACTACATTGGAACAGCCTGTCAAACACCGATACCTCATGCCTCAGTTTCCCCATTTGTGATATGAGGATAATGATAATGATAACATCTACCTCCATAGATAGCTATGTGTTTTTTTTTTTTTTTTTTTTTTTTTTAATTTTTTTTTTTCAATGTTTATTTATTTTTGGGACAGAGAGAGACAGAGCATGAACGGGGGAGGGGCAGAGAGAGAGGGAGACACAGAATCGGAAACAGGCTCCAGGCTCTGAGCCATCAGCCCAGAGCCTGACGCGGGGCTCGAACTCACGGACCGCGAGATCGTGACCTGGCTGAAGTCGGACGCTTAACCGACTGCGCCACCCAGGCGCCCCGCTATGTGTCTTTTTAATGAAGGCAAAAATGATACAAGAAGGGATAAGGAAAAAGTTGCTTAGAATAGATCTTAAAAGTTCCCATTACAAGAAAAACTATTTATGGTAACAGATGTTCATTAGACTTATTGTGGTGGCCATTTTGCAACATATACAAATATTGAATCAGTATGTTGTACACCTGAAATTAATATAATGTTATATGCCAGTTATACTTCAGCTAAAAAAATAGAAAAAAATAGAAAAATAGAAAGAAGGAAAAGCAGATGGAGTCATGGGAATTGAAGAAGCAGAGCCTGGTAAGCTGACACACAAGGTTGCAGTGGGGAAGGCTAAGCAACCAATAAATTAAAATAATTTTACAAGACCAATAAAATATCTTCCCCCCCTCCAAAAAGGAAAAAAAGAATTACTAAGTCAGAATAACCTGGCAAACACCATTGAAAGCAGTGATCAAGGTTAAGTTCAGCAGTGAGTTCAGGTTGTCCGTTGTGAACCCCTGACATGATGCAAAGGGGAGGGACAGCTCACCTCTATGACATTTTCTCAAAAACTTATTACCACAGTCTGATTGAGAGAAATCATCAGTCAACCCTAAGCTGAGGGCTACTTTACAAAATATCTACAGGCGCCTGGGTGTCTCAATCTGGTAAATGTCTGGCTTTGGCTGAGGTCATGATCTCAGAGTTCCTGAGTTCGAGCCTAGGTTCATGAGTTCAAGCCCCACATCAGGAGCTTGCTTCAGAACCTCTGTATCCCTCTCCCTCTGCCCTTCCTCCCCTCCTGCTCTCCCTCCCTCCTTCCCTCCCTCCCTCCCTCTCTCTCTCTCTCTCAAAAATAAACATTAAAACAAATATAACCAAAATTCTTTAAAAATATCAAGATCATGAAAAATTAGGAAAAACTGAAACACACAGACTAGAACATACTAAGGCAAAATGATGACTAAATGCAATGTGAAATCTTGAAGCCAATCCTGGAAAAGGATGGCTATCATTTTCTTAGATTTAAAAAATGTTGGATTTCATTTAAATTAAAAATTTCTTTTTCATCATTGAGAAGACAAAGGAATAGGGTGGGAAAAATTATATATATCTATGTGTATAAAGGCACATATGTCCATTTATACCCAATAGCATGGATATGGAATAAAAAATAATGCTACAGTCCAATTGATAAAATTAAACCAATAGAAAAATGGCAAGGGTCTCAATAAAAGCACTTCACTGAAGAAAGTATCCAAATGGCAAACGGACATATGAAAAGGTGCTGAAATACTTGGTCAACAGGGAAAACAAGTTCAAACTACAATGAAGTACCATTACATATTCATTCAGTTGGCTATAAAAAAACATGATATCTTCTGATGGCTCACATGTGAATTTATTGGAACTTGCATACACTGCATGAGTTGATAGTTACTTTGGAAAACTCTCCTAGTTTCTGCGACTGGTGAGTATTTATATGTCTTATGATCTAGCATTTCTATTTATAGGTATATTCCTAACATGAATGTATTCAAACTTTACTTAAAAATAACTAAAAGAATGTTCATGGCTGCACTATTATCAACAACTAGAAGACAGAAACAACTCAAATATCAATCAAAAGGGGCATGCATCAACGTTTTTTGATATATTTATACAATGAATTACTATCACACAATTAAAATAAATAAATTATTACTACACACAAAAACATTGATGGGTCTCAGCATAACAGAGTTGCAAAGAAGCTAATTAAAAAAGAGTCTTTACTGAATAATTAATTTATATAAAGTTGTAAAAAAATAAATATAATCCATGGCATTAGAAATCATGTAAATATTTATTTTCCCAGGTAATGACTGGAATGGGGATCAGCATGGGGCAGGGGAACATTCCTGTGTTGAAGATAATATTTGGTTTCTTCATTTGGGTGATGGAGACCCAGGTATAGTCACTTTGTGTAAATTAATTGTGATTTTTATGATTTCTGATTTTTATAAAAAAATTATACATCAATAAAACTTTAAAAATATAAATAATGATTGAAGAAATAGAGGACAATCATTGTTCTATTTCCTTAGTCTGAAGAGTTTTTTTAAAATAGTGGGAAACAAAATAAATGTTACTTTTAACATAAAAGCCAGAGAAGATGACATTTATTTATTTATTTATTTATTTATATTGTTAAAGTTTAGTTATTTATTTTGAGAGACAGCAAGCACACACATGAGTGGGGAAAGGACAGAGAAAGAGAGAGAGAGAGAGAGAGAGAGAGAGAGAGAGAGAATCACAAGCAGGCTCCCCACTGTTAGCACAGAGCCCAATGTAGGGCTCGATCTTAACCAACAGGGAGATCATGACCTGAGCTGAAATCAAACGTCAGGTGCTTAACCTTCTGAACCACCCAGGTGCCCCATTTTAATTTTTATTTTTGAAAAAAAATCCACTTTACTGAGTCCTACCCAGCTGTAAACATGTCACCCTGAAAGCCCCACTCCCACCCCCAGGCCATGCAGTCAGTGGCTAAGAAATGACTGGGTACACAGGGAGGGTCAGTGGAGATAGGTGCCTAGCAGGTCAGCGAGCGGGCAAAGGCAGCAGGCTCTGTGTTTCTGGAGGGAAGCCCTGGGGATAGGGGTGGTCAGGGTCGGAGAGAGGGCCCGACCTGCCGGGGGGGGGGGGGCTCAGAGTGGGGGCCCTAAAGGACCGGTGTGTTAGGAAGCCTCTTCCTGAAGGCTCCCTGAAAGGGGTCAAGCCACTCTGCCCCCTAAGAGGTGATTTTTAAGATGACTCTGTGTGTTCATTTTTAAGTGATTAGATTACACAAAGGGCCTCAAGACAATGATGGGTTAAAGTGACCACAAAACCAGAAAATTGCTTGGAAATAAATATATTGTAAAAAAAAAAAAAGTTAAAGGGACAAGAATGAATGCTATCAGAATAATAATGAGTTCAGGAAAAACTTTCTTATTCGTACATTCACTTTCCAATTATGTTCTCCAAAGTCTCTTGAAGAACTTTAATCAACTAACCTGGAACAAGAAAGTGAATAAAACATAAAAGCACTATGCATTTTATATTGACTTTGGAACACATATAAGACAATTATATTAGAATATTTGAAAG